>NC_056732.1:996343295-996643295 GCF_019279795.1 Protopterus annectens | reverse complement strand
ACACTGGGAGAAATCTAACTTAGAACCTACCCAACAGCTGGAATTTATACGGGCAGTTTTCGATACTCGATCCTGTCTGGTATCTCTCCCAGCTCACAGGCTTCAGAGGTTAAGATTGCAAGTGCATGTGATACTCTGTCAAAAGAAGGTGTCAGCAAGGGAAGTTCTCCAGGCTCTGTGGTCCATGGCTGCAGCCATTCCAATAGTTCCCCTGGCAATGTTACACATGAGACTGTTACAATGGCTTCTATTGTCCCAGTGGTTTGCAAATCTTCACCCCCTAAACTCGCACGTGCTCATAACCAACTTTTGCAAGTAAGATCTCCTTTGGTGGATGAGGCCTGATGCAGAACTTTGGTGTCGCCCCTTTCAGCCCTCTCAAGCCAACGCCACTGTGACCATGGACGCTTCCCTGATAGGGTGGGGGGGCCATTTTCAGGGAAAGACAGTCAAGGCACGTGGTCGAGCTTAGAGGCCAACCTGCATATCAGTGCTCTGGAGTTAAGAGTGGGGCTGTTAGTGTTGCAGGCATTACATCCACTTCTTCCCCCTGGAACGATTGCAATTCATTCAGACAATATGTCAGTAGTCTGGTACATCAACAAGCAAGGAGGAACCAAATCCTACCCCTGTGTTGAGAGGCCATGAGAATTTGGCACTGGGCGATAGCTTCCAACCCCCTTTCTAATAGCAACACATGCCAGGGAGTTCCATCGTGATTGCGGACAGGTTGAGCAGATGTATTCTCCTTCCACACGAGTGGTCTCTCAATCCCAAAGTGACGGCAGAAATTTTCAGCTGATGGGGCCAGCCCTGCTGCAATCTCTTTGCCTGTCCTACGAACAACAAATGCAGCAGTTACTTTGCCCTGTTTCCCCCAGAGGGGGAGTCCCCGAGAGACGCTCTGACTCACGATTGGCCCACAGGTCTCCTCTATGCCTATCCTCCAATTCCCGTGATACCTCTATTCTTAAAGAAAGCTACTCCATTGAGATGTAAGGTGATCCTCATTGCCCCATTCTGCCCTTGCTATGTGTGATTCCTCTTCCTCCAGCCTCATCTGTTACAACCTTCATGGATCCTGGACACTCATCCAGACTTGATTTCTCACCCCCAAGGGTCAACTCACCCAAATCTGTCCAGTCTCAAGCTGATGGCTTGGTTTCTCTACTTCCATTAGTCACCAGGCAGGAAGCCCTTTCCTCACCTGTTCGCAATATTATTCTGGCCTCCCATAAACCATCCACCAGAAAACTTTATAGAGATAAATAGAAAAGGATTTCTGTATGGTCTAAAGAACGGATACTAGATCCCTTCTCAGCTCAGTTCTCTGTCATTCTTTAATACCTATCTGAGTTCTTTGAAAGCAGAGCATCAGCTTCTACCATACTAGTCCGTTTAGCAGTAATTTCCAATTTCCATAACAGATTAGAGGGCACTCCACTTATGTCCATTTGCCTATGCAAAACCTTTCTCAAAGGAGTGTTTCACAGCAGACCTCCAATTAGGCGTCCCTTAGAGATAATCTATTTCTAGTACTGAAGTCGCTGTCTCAATCCCCCTTTGAGCCTGCTGCAAAATGTGATCTTAAATTTCTCTCATGGAAATCTCTCTTTGTGGTAGCTGTCACTTCAGCTAGATGGATCTCAGAATTACAGGCCTTATGTATCAAGAGACCATACCTAATATTTCATAAAGACAGAGTATCCTCCATCCATCTTTTCTCCCCAAAGTGGTTTCTGATTTTTCTGTGAACCAATCCATTGAGCTTCTAGTGTTTTTCCCGAACTATTCAAATAAGGGAGAATACTGCCTGCACTCCTTCGATGTGCATAGGCAACTATGTTTTTACCTAGACAGGACTAAATCTATCCGCAAGACAGACCAACTTTTCATTTCCTTCTCTGGTCCAAGAATGGGATATGCTTTTTCAAAAGTCACTTTATCAAAGTGGCTCAGAGATTGTATTTCTTTTTCATATTCATGTGGAAATGAGCCTAGACCTCACAATATCAAAGCACATTCAACTAGAGCTATAGCAACCTCTGTAGCCTTTCACTCCAGAGCCTCTATGGGTGACATTTGCGCAGCAGCCATTTGGGCTAAACCACACACTTTCATCAAACGTTACAAGTTGGATATGGTCTCCAGGGGAAGAGCGTCCTTCAGCTCAATGGTGCTCAGTAATATTCTTCCATAAGGGCCACCCAGGTTTCTCAGGTAGCTTGGGATTCTGTCCCATTTGTGATGAATGGAAAGAAGATTAACAACATCAGATAAAAAAGTTAGGTCTTAGCATAACGTTCCATCTGTGTTGTTGATCTTCTTCCATTCATCACACCCCACCCTCCGTCTCCCACCAAAGACTCCTGATGGATCTCATGGGTCCTTGTGGTGTGTCAGGGTTTTTGTGCAGAAATGGCCTCTGCTTTATTTCTATATGTCTTATGCAAAGTTGATCTGAGGTAACAGGAAGAAGAGCATTGTGGGTAGCAGCTTAGCTCGAGGGTTTTTTGGTGAACACGAGCTTGGTATTAGGCCAACACAGTCCCGAGGGGCTCGGAACCGACCCATCAGTGATGAATGGAAGAAGATCAACAACATAGATGGAATGTTATGGTAAGATATGACTTCTTTTTTGTTCATATTTGTGGAAACCACTGTGACTCCAAAAATCTCTTAATAAATCCCCACCTCATACTGGCAAATGCTTTTTCAGCATCTAAACCTATTATCATTAGATTCCTCTTATTGTTCACTGCATCCTTTTGAATCATAAGGGTTCCATTAATGTTGTCAGATGTCTGTCTACTTTCTATAAACTCACAATGATGCATATCTGTTGTTCTTCAAAATATCTTTGGCTGTATTTTTTGCTAAAATCATGATAAAGAATTTGTTATAATGATTAAGGATCAGAACAGATCTGCATCAGACTGGATCAAGAGGATCTTTCTCCTCTTTGGGTATAACTACCACTAGTGCTTCTTTACAATGTAGAAAAACATCCCCACCCAAAAAATATTGTCATAAAGTACTATCCAGACTTCTATCTTCTGTTCCTTTTTCTTCCCAGATCTGTATTGGAATTCCATCACTATTCAGAGTTTTCCCTGCATTCTGGTTTCCTATTGCGTCTTTAATTCTAATTTCCTGTATTGTCTCTGTTTCTGTTAACTGAGAAAGTTATAACTGTCTCATATATTTTGACATTTCTTGTGTGTAACTCTCGACCGGTATGTCTTGTCTATGTAATGTACTGTAATAGTATACTATTGTATTCATAAATTTTCCTGGGTCTGCTTCTACTCTACCATTCTCATGATACGTATTTTCAGTTTTTGTTGCCTCAAATGCTGAAGCTGGTTATTGGAAAAAATAGCTGTTTTATATCCACTGTTCTGTGTTCATTCATGTTTTCTAAATAGTCTTGCAAAGGCATGCTAGCTTATTTTGACTGCTCTTTAACCAGTTGTGTTTCACATCACACATTATTTTTTCCTTCTGTAAATCCCTCTAGATACCTATTGTAACTATATTCCATGGGTCTATATTACAATACCAACAAGAAAGTAACGGCGGTACCAAATCTGCACAAAAACAAAAAAAAAAAAAAGGATCCAAGTGCCACAGACCACAGAGTTGATTGATCCATAGAATAATAGGAAACGCTTTAACGCTATGCGTTTTCGTCCACAAGTGACTTCATCAGATAACAAAGTATACTCCATACAAGCGAGCTTATATTATGCATTAAAATCTTATCTTAATCAATTCAAACAATTCAATTTAAAAAAAAAATGTGTGCATTCTTTTCCGTGTCTTGCTTTCCATTATAAATAGTTGATTTTAAGACATTTCTAAAAAAAAAAAAGATTAAGATGTTGTTAAACTATATTATTATGTTATTGTTGAAGTCTTTTAATTTATTTCTTTTTAATAATAATTTAATGTTGAAGTGGGAAAATTACAATAATGAAACCTCACTTATCGAAAGGCTGACATATAAACAGCGAACCACATGAACACTGAACGTCCTTAAGCACGAAATTCAAAATACCAAATTGCCATAGTTGTCCACACCATGTTTAGTGAGGTAAAACGTCAGTAGGAGATTATCCGGTATAGCTCCCTAACTTAAATGTGCAATAGTAACTGACCTTAGGGTTAAGGTGCAAGTTACGGTAAGTGCATATATAGTAATACATTCATATTTATTTTGTTTGGGTAGGCAGTACGTAGCGGGCGGTGGAGTTGGCCAACTATGGCAATTTGATATTCTGAATTTCGTGCTTACGGACGTTCGGTGTTCTTGCGGTTCGCTGTGTATGTGTCAGCCTTTCGGGATTTGTGTAAGTAAGGTTTCGGCATTCTAATATAGACCCAGATTCTATATCTTGTTTGCTTTCATTTTACCACATTTCTAATCATACGTTTACAATTATCCTAATCCTTTGCAAACTATTTACTATTTATATAAAATCTAATAAAAATTTACTAAGAGTTTGATATATCCAGTCTTTAAACAGCTTACCCTTCTGAAAAAAAAATACTGGGAAATGTCAGTTTAGCTTGCTGTTATCTTTTACTTACTTGCAAAACATAATTTGTCTAGGTGCATAGCCGGACAATATCACCCAATGTGTTTATCTCATTCACACCATGCTGCAATATTATTATGATATGTAACATCCACTTAATCTCACCCAAGGATTATATTTCTCTGAAAATGTGTGCATTCTAATTCATTCTGTGTTAGTTTCATTGCATTGCTCTGCCCAAATGCATATGTATATGTATATAAATATCTGCCTCAACAAGTATTCTTTGATATCTTTTCCCTAAACAGGTACCTTCTTTCTGCCCTATAGTGTTCCAGTCTTCAGTTACTTCCATACATCTTTTATGAAAGACTATCCCCAGGATTCAGCAAGCTCTGCACGGCGTGCAGGAATAGTGCAAGAGCTGCTGCAGGCAATATGGCTGCCATGCGATCCAGGAATAAGCTCCTGGGACATGCACGAGTGCTCCTGCACTATTCCTGCATAGACACAGCCCCTGTATGCTAATCACCTCATTTGCTAGTGAAAACCATGCAAATGAGGTGAATTAGTGATCCCGGAAGCAGGCAGATGTCCGTGCAGGAATAGGGTAGACTAAATACATTTCTGAAAACTACAAAACGGAGGCATGACAGCTTGTAAAGACGCATGTATTAGAAGGGTTAGGCATGCCAGAGGTCAAATATATGGTCATAGGCATGAAAATTAGTTTAAAAATTATAAAAATTAACTTGTTTTTTTGTTGGCTGATTTTGGCCATTTAAGTGCAGGGCAGTGGTGCGCAAACGGGATCGGCCTGAAAATAATAAAAAAAGCTGGAAATAAGCTTTTAAACCAAAATCATAATTTTGTCATAATAGTCAATGGCATGCATAACACGACAAGACCATGGAATAGTGGTTGCTAAGGGGGAAGGCTGAGTGTCGGATTTGTAAACATGCATTAGCAGTCAGTCCTATTCAAATGAGGGCAATAATACTGAATCACAGATTTCCCCTCAGTGCTAGCTTGCATCCAACCATGTAGGTGCATTAAGATCACAGTGTAAGCCTAAGAGCTAGATGACTTCATAAGGGGCTATGTCATGCATGCTGCAAGCTTATTGGAGCCCTGTGGCCCATGTTTGCGCTTAGCTAAGCACAGCTAAGACAGGGGGTGTGTCTAAGTCTGTATTGTCTTCTACTAAGAAATGCAGAGTGTGATCGTATCCAGGGAGGGCCAGTTTCTGCTAAACAGTGTTTACATTGCCTAAATGGGTGTGTGGCGTGCACCGGGTTTAAAAAAAAACAGGAAATAGCAGCTCTGTTCACATGTGAGCACTGGGTTTGCGTGGCACACCTCGGGGCTTAAACAGGAAGGCAATGGGAAGGGAAAACAGCAGTAGGAAGGTAATGTAGGAGAACTAGCATAGCTGGCAGGTGAAATGTATAAGAACCAGCCAGTTACACAGGCAGCTGCCCAGCCCAGCCCAGCACGCTACTATAAACTATGCAAACACCTTACCCTTTGGTTTTTCCCACAAACTCTACATCACCGGTGTACACAAATAGGGAAGCTCTACCTAACAAAAGCAACAAAATGATAGGGGCTGCTTTCACTCTCATAAATCAACATGTGGAAGAGGCTGAGGGTGGTGAGGATGACAATGCTGATGACCAACCACAGTGAGGAGAAGGAGAAGAGTGTACAGTCCCAGGGTAACCTACCAGAGACTACATGAGCTGAAGATAGTGGAGTGCTATACGGTGGACAGGGATCTCCTACAACAAATTGTTGAGCTGTGCTAGCCACGCCTCACACACAGAACCAACAGAGGGGAACCCATCACAGTGGATACCAAGGTATGTGTAGGCTTAAGAATACTAGCCACAGGTACCTTCCAAAGGCCAACTGGGGATATCATGGTAAACTCACAGGCATCAGCATCCAGGGTACTCCACCAGTTCCTGGATGTCATGTCAGCACATGCCGGTTAGCACATATATTTCCACAACACCCATGAGGCGTTGACCAGCAATATGTGTCTCTTCCACCAAATAGCAAAATACCCTGAGGTAATGGGTGCTATAGACTGCACACACATACACATTAAAGCCCCACCCGGTGAGCGGGGTAGGGTCTACATAAACCACGAGGGCTTACCCTCCATCAACTGCCAAATCATGTGCGATGCCCAGGGCATTATAATGAATGTGTGTGTGGGCAGCCCTGGAAGCTATCACAAATCCCACATCTGGCATATGACACAGCTGTACCAATGATTTGCCAATGGGGACATCCCGTATGGCCACCTAGTGGGGGATGGTGGTTATGTACTGAAGCAGTGGTTGATGACACCCATCAGAAATGCACACACACCCAAACAAGAACTCCATAATGAGGCACACACACAGACCAGAATCATAATAGAGTGTGTGTTTGGGATGCTCAAGTCACTGTTCCAGTGCCTGGACATATCAGGTGAAGCCTTGCGGTACTCACCAGCTACATGTATTCAAATTGTCATTGTATGTGCCATGCTACACAATATGATCCAGTGGAAACAACTGCAGCAGGAACAGCATGGGGCAGGGCTACACAGCCCCCCACCATTGCCAAGGCCAGCACAGGCACAGAGTGACTTGGAGGAGGAACAACCTGAGCCTGCCCCTGTAGGCAGAAATAGGCTTGCCCAGTATGCCCAGGCGTTGGCAAATAGGTAATGCATAGCACATACACTGACACCATAGGAACCCAGGAAATGGCACCTCTCTCTGACTCACACATACAGTAAAAGGGATGCCAAACATGACAATACCTGTGCTTAACCATGTATAGGGAGTGTAGTATGTGCATCCGACATAGTCAGCCCTCCAGCACCATCCTCGATACTGGCACAGCCACAAGGTAAGTCACTCTCACTATCAATTGGTGAATGGAGTAGTATGTTCTGCTACTTGTATCTATGGTATGGATATGAGCATGCAAGGGAATCGGGTGGCTGAATGGGAAGGCAGCAGATAGTAGACGCCTGTATCGGCAGCATGAAATCCATAACAAATACTGGTGTCAACATAGTAGGCAGTATTAGACAAGGTGACAAAACCCATTGCAGGACATGTGGTGGGCCAAATGTGTGTCCATAGGACACACACATGCATGTCAGTGAGGCTCACATACCCAACAACAGTCTCAGTCAGCAGGACAGGCGTAGCTGAACACAAAGAATGTCTGTGCTAAGGCCTCCGATAGATGGCAATGGAGAGCAGCCCCCCTCCAGAACTACACAGACAGACTACAACAGGTCAGGCAGTAGGATGTTAGTTCTGAAAGATAAGAAGTCTGAAACTGAAGTGTAGGCCAATAAAACCTAAGAACTGTACTACACTGATATGCCTCTAGTCTGCATAATAGGTCAGAATACAGAATGAAATGGAAGCCAACAGAGTACCTGAAATACCAATACGGTCATAGCAAATGTTTACAGTTGTCAGGTGTGCCCCACTCCAATCCTATGTAGAATTGTAGTAACATGTATATGTGGGTATAATAACAGTAGAGCACAGATTACCTGAGCTGGCTAAATTATCAGGATAGATTGTTGTACAATATGCAGGGCTCTGTGTATTAGGTTGTTGTGTGTTGTATACTGTGTGAAAGTGGTCAGCATATAGGCATGGAGGGTTGTGTCCCAGTGGCCAATGACCAGTACTGTTGATGACAGGGCCAAGTTCTCACAACTGCTGTGCCAAACACAATGCATCCCAGCAAGACATAATCCAGCAGTAATCCATACTAATTGTTCAGATGTGTGATGCCCATGCCCTGGCCCAGCAATTAAGGAGCCTCAGTCCTCACCACTAACATCAGAGAGAGCATTTCATATATGAGGAAAGGATAACAAATACACACAGTAAAGTGCAATTTCCCATAAGAGCACACATAGATCACAGTCAGTCTGGGGTGGGCTGCTCCCTTGCTCTCCATGTCCCCAATAAGACTCCCCACTGGCACAGCTATAGTTTCCAGATCTCAGCCTAGTGGGCAAGCTAAAACCTCTAGCACCCTCTCTGTCCAACCAGTACTTCATGTCCCTGCCTAAGTAGCTGACACACACACACACACACACACACACACACACACACACACACACACACACACACACACACACACTTTGAGATATGTTATACAACCACACAGACACTACTGGGAAAGGCTGGCACAGGTTCTCCAGCTGTGCCCCTTTTTCCCTGACTATAAGGTAGTACCAGCTGCCACCACCCACTAATATTTATCAGCTACTAAAAGGCACTTAAAAGGGTTTCCAATTATTGTTGTGCAATATTATTATCCAATTGATAACAACACCTGAAGAACAGCAGATTGTACAAGAAAGAGTCACGTTTCATCAGAAAACTCTGATGAAACTAACTGTGAGCTGGCAGCAAGCAGATTGTTTTTGTGATTATCCAATTGATAATATAGCCTAGGGCTAAAGCTATTAGAGTGGATTTGTACAGTTTTACCAAAGGCATGCAAGTACTCTTAAGAGTTTAACTTATCTCTACACAAAACAGCCACAGTTAAAAGGGTTTAAATATTTAATAATAAATAATTAAAAGCACAAGACAATACTTTCTACTACACAGTGCTAGTCAAGAGTTCAGAGATCACATAGAAATACTTAAAATAAATCAGTAGTACAGTTCTGACATCACAGAAAAACTCTTCGTCTAATCTTTCTAGTTTCTAGCTATTTCTAAAAGAAAATGCAAGTCTAAGATAACTTGCATATGAGCAAGACAGTGTTGTGAGTTGGATGATCAAGACAAAAATGCTTAATGCCTTCTGATTCTCTCTGTTTAAATTGCTACTCCAGTCCTGATTTCCATTACATAATTTTTTAGACTTTCCTGGTGTTTCCAGGCTGACAGAAACTGCATTTACATTATTTTACACCTAGGCAGAAGCCAGAACAATAAAGGACATTCCACATATAAATTCTGGTCATTAACTTTAGCCTTAAAACAATAGGCAGGGAGCCTTCATCTAGCCCGACCAGAGCCGAATTGTAAACATCAAAGACAGTTATGAAATAATTTAAATTTCAAAGGACAAACAAGAAATGCTTGACTTAGCTTTCTTTACAGTAGAAGGCAATGTTGCTACATTGTTTGGAGTTCAACATTTCACAGCATATTCTTTCATTTAAGAAAACAAGCCTGTAATTCAACATTCATATTTACAAATGACAGAATTATGTATAAAATCCTATATGGCTTGGCTGGCAGCCTTCACATTTCTCCCTCCAGAGAACTCAAGCTAGTTTTTCAAGTGACCCTTGAGAAACGCTGCTTGAGAGGATCAGGTCTATCTGAGTATACCTACCCCATTCCCTGTCTTGAGAGCCCATCTGCATTGGCATTGCTAATCCCACTGTGGTGCTGCACTGACATATCATATGCTTGCAACCCCAGGCTCCATCTTAGCAACTTGGGATTTTGCTGGCTGGTTCTGTTTAACCATGTTAGGGGGTTGTGATCTGTCATAACAGTGAATTTCCTTCCAAACAGATAAGGCTGAAGTTTCTGCAGCACCCACACTATGGCTAGACATTCCTTTTCTACAGCTGCATAGCATTACTCCTTGGGTTTGAGCCTATGAATGAGATAAACCACTGGGTGCTCTTCCCACTCTGAAGAAATCTAGCTAGAGTACAGCCCCCACCCCATGGTTCAAAGCATCCACCTGCACAACAAATTCTCTGCTGTAATCTGGACTGGCTAACACAGGGGGTCTTCCTAAAGCTTCATTAAGGATCTGGAATGCCCGCTCACATGCTGGGGTCTGCAATACCTTATCTGGCCTGTTCTTCCTTGTCAGGTCTGTGAGGGGAGCAGCTACTGTACTATAACTGGGGACAAATGTTCTGTAGTACCCTGCTGTCCATAAAAATGCCTTCACCTGCTTTTTAGTAACAGGTGCTGGCCATGCATGAATGGCTTCCCCTTTGGAAGGTTCTGGCCACTTCCCACTCTATGTCCAAGGCAGGAGACATCCGCCATACCCACCTGACATTTGCTTGGCTTGATGGTCAACCCTGCCCTCTGTAGTCTGCCCAGCACCTCCCTGACATGCTGAAGGTGCTCTGGCCAGGAATGGCTGTAGATGGCAATATCATCTAGGTAAGCAAGGGCAAATCCTCCTGCTCTGGCTAGGATATGATCTATCAGCCACTGGAAAGTCGATGGGGCATTCTTCATCCCAAAGGGCATCTTTGTGAACTCATAAAAGCCAAAAAGAGTCACAAAGCCTGACTTCTCTCTAGCACTGGGAGTCAAGGGCACCTGCCAGTAACCCTTGGTAAGATCAATGGTTGTAAGATACTTAGCTCCAACCAGCTGCTCTAGGGAATCATCTGTCCTAGGCATGGGGTAAGCATCTGACTCTGTGTGACTACTTAATTTACTGTAGTCCACATAGAACGTGGTGCTGCCATCCTTCTTTGGCACCAGCACCACTGGGGAGGTCCAGGGACTGTTGGACTCTTGAATCATCCCTAGTTCCAACATCTCCTGTACCTCCTCCCTCAGAGTCTGTTTGACTCTCTCAGGCACCCTATACAGGGCCTGCCTAATAGGTCTTTGGGTTCCTGTATCCACCTGCTGCTGCACTAGGTGGGTGCACCCTGGTTTCCCAGTGAGCATGTCCCCAAATTCCTGCAACACTGCTCGGATTTCTCAAACCTGGGTAGGAGATAGCTGCTGGGACATTGCTACCCCTTCCACTGAGGAGGTCAGTCCCCAGATCTCCCTCAAACTCCTCCTGCAATCCACTGCAAATGCTCAGCACAAGGGTCTCCCTATCATGGTAAGGTTTCATCACGTTAACATGGTACATTGTGTGCCCCTGCCTTCTGCCTAGCAGTTCCACCATGTAGTTAGCATCACTTACTTTTCTTACCACCTTGTAGGGTCCCTCTCAAGCTGCTTGCAGCTTGTTGTGTCTGACAGGAATGAGAACCATTACCTGCTGCCGCACAGCATACTCTCTAGCTCACTGTCATACCAGAAATTTTTCTGTTGTTGGGCTTCTGCCAGGTTCTCCTGGGCCAAGCCCATGAGTTCCCTGAGCCTTGTCCTGAGGTTTGGGACATATGCCACAACAGACTCCTTGTGAGACTCGCACTCACCTTCCCATTCATCTGGGATTAAATCTAGAGGTCCCCTCACCCTATGCCCATACAGCAACTCAAAAGGTGAAAAACCTGTGGAATCCTGGGGAACCTCTCTGTAAGCAAACAACAGATGAGCCAAATATATGTCCTACTCTCTTAATCCGATCTGTATGTCCCATAGCATGGACTTGATTGTAGAGTTTAACCTCTCAACAAGACCGTCTGGGGATGGTAGGGGGTGGTTATCATGTGCTTCACCCCACAGGACTTCCACAGACAAGCCAGCAGGTCTGACATGAAATTGGCACCTCTGTCAGTCTGTATTTCTTTTGGGAAACATATCCTGCTGAAAATCTCTAACAAAGCATTTGCCAAGATGAAGCTACTGCCTCAGGGTATTGTGTAGCATAATCCACTACCACTAGGATATACTTTTTCCCTGTGAAACTTGAGGTACACAGAGGACCCACAATATCCATAGCTACCCTCTGAAATGGCTCCTCAATTACATGCAAAGGCATCAAAGGAGCTCTCACCTTGTCTCCTGCCTTGCCTACATTTTGGCACTGCTCACAGGTCCTGCAGTACCTTGTTGCATCTCTGGAAATTCCAGGCCAATAGAAGTTCTGCATAATATGCCTTTTTGTACATTTTATGCCCATATGAGCTGCAAATGGAATATCATGGGCTATGGCTTGAAGTGCCAGATGGTAGGCTCTAGGCACTACCAACTGCTGTATTCTCTCACCTTCTAGCCCTCCCTCAGGGGTCCACTGTCTGTATAGTAACCCTTTGTCCCAATATACAGATTCCCCCTTTCCTTGAGAATCAGGTGCCTCCCTAGCTACCTGCCTCAGGTCTTGCAGTGTAGGGTCTGAAAGCTGAGCCTGTCTCAATTCTCTCCTTGTAACCCTTCCCAGCTCCCCTTCCACAGGAAGTCTGGCATCCTCTGACAGTGGTGTCTCACTGTCAGCCTGGGTACTACTACTCACCTCTACCTTTGCAGTCACTCTGTCCAAGGGAACATCAGTACCCACAAGCAGCTGTGGCTCACATTCAGTCTCACTGCTACAGAGAAGCTAACTCCCTGAAGTAACCACCTCACCAGTCCTGGCTACAAGTATGCAGTCTGTCTGGGTCTCCCCCAGGCTACCAGACCCACATGCTTGTCTCCAAGCCTGACTACATGTAACTGCATAAGCACATGGTACTGCCTCATCCAAATCCTTCCCTGTCAGAACATCTGCAGGATGGTAGTTCGGTACCCCTGTTGTCTTAAGACAACCTACTATTGGCATTTTGTCTTTCCCACTTACTGGCTCCTTCACCTGTGGTTCCCCACCTTGCCTCTGTGGACACCTGTATGCCACATGGCCCCACTGGTTGCATTCAAAACATTTAACCCTAGCTCCTGGACATTTACTTTGACTAGTGGCTTCCCCTGCTACTGGCAGATTCTGTTGGGGCAGTCTGTGATGCCCATCATGGATTCCTTTAGACCCATGAGCAGTACTGGGTGTCCTTTTCTTGTGCAGGCCTGCCCTACTTGCCAGGCATAGGTCTCCCTTCTTTCCCAACTCATCTGAAGTAGCACATTGTCCATCAGCTATCCAGATCCTCATGTCCTCAGGCAAAGTTCTAAGGGCTTGTTCCCTCACCAAAACATCTGCCAGCCCTTCAAAAGTGGTGACCTGACATTTACTTACCCACCTATGGAAATAAGTGCTCAATTCAGCAATATATTCACACACACTTTCATCTGCCTTTCGTCTATGCTCACGAAACGTTTTCCTATACGTTTCAGGTGTTAGCTTAAAAAACTCTAATGGACAATTGTTTACAGCAGTATAATCAAAAAATGCATCATCAGACATCTTAGATATTGCAGTTACAGCTTTACCATGGAGTAAGGGGGTCAGGAACCATACCCAGAGCCCTTGATCAACTTCATACTGTTTACATACCCACTCAAACATATGAATGAAACTATCAAAATTATCCCAATTTTTAAACTGCAGAAGAAATTTACTGACCTTTTGTGCTTCTGGGGTCCAGCTACTTCCTTCTCCATTGCCTCCATGAGTCTGGGGAAGAGTCAGCATCTCCTTCTCATGCTGCCTCTGTTTCTCCTTTTCCTCAGCCTGCAGACGTAACAGTTTCTCATTCTCCTCACTCTCTAAAAGCCTCACTGTCTCAGCTGCTTCTAATTCCACACACCTGGCCTCCAACTCAAGTCCCTTTAACTCCAGTTGGATTTTTAAGTCCACTGCAGAAAGGTTGAGCTGTCCATTCTTTGAGGGTATTATATCTCCACTGCCAGTCTGATTGTCGTCCTGGTTGCTGTTTTCTGATGCATCTGTAACCAAGACTGCAATCAGGTCTGCCTTAGTCAGGTTTCCATGCACCAATCCCCTAGCCTGGCACATCTCTGCCAGTTGGCTCCTTGTCAGCTTTCCATACTCATCTGCTAACATGCTGCCTGCTCACCCTGACCAACTAAGCTAACAAAAGAAATAAAACAATTGTGATCTGAACTATGAGTATTCACTGTGTGGCTGTTTTAGAGTATAAAAACACCTTCAAAGCTCACTGTACACAAGCTACAGGATTCACTCTACCCAGACCACTGCAAGCCAATTAGTATTTGCCAACTAATTAATATGTGATGTGGATATCCCACTGCTGCCAAACAATTAATATGTGATGCCTGTGCCCTGGCCCAGCAATCAAGGAGCCTCAATCCTTACCACTAACACCAGAGAGGGTGTCTCATATATGAGGAAAGGATAACAAATACACACAGTAATAATTGGATAATAAACTTGCACTTTACTGTGTGTATTTGTTATCCTTTCCTCATATATGAGACTGTGGTGTTAGTGGTGAAGATTGAGGCTCCTTGATTGCTGGGCCAGGGCACAGGCATCACAGGATGTAATATCTGTCACCATCTGAAAGATGGACATGGCATGAATGTGGGCTCAGACATACAAACAGTACACAGGTGGAAGTACCCTAGACAGAGAGTGTATAAAATGTTACTGTCAAATGCACACCTTTGGATTTGTACATACAGGTTAGAGCACATTAGTTGGCTGTGTAGTATGGAATACTGATGTAGTCTGGCCAAACACTGACAGACCACAAAAGGCACAGGTATGAAGTACTGAGAAACCACTGATGTCCCTGCACATGCCAGCATAAGGGGAATGCCCCACGTATATCTTTGAGTCAGCTGAAAGTAGCTTCCGTAGCACACATGCACTCAGCTCACCCCACCATCAGCCACAGGTACCTCACAGGTCATATCACTGCTATTGGGAATGAGTACAATATGACCCCCACTTCTGTATGGGAATACCCACAGAATACAGCATGCTGAAGAGGTGTCCCATGCAGGTATGTCCTTAGCTGTAAGCAGCACCCTGCCACCGTCCACCCCAATGGATTAATAAGTACAGAAACTATTGCCATTAACACCTACCTTGTCACCCCAGGGGAATACAGTGGCTTGCAGCCTGAGATGGTAGGAGTGACAGAATGCACTTGCCTGCTACAGATGGCCTGCATCACTACCAAATGCCCTACAGTCCTCTGTCTGTGTATGAATGTTATGTGTTTGTCAATATGTATATGACAGTATGTCACACTATGTATTGTTCATAAACAACCAATACATCCCCCATTACAATACTGTACAGGGCCTGGTGATGTACTTCACTTAACATGTAACCTGGAACACACCTCATCCTAAAAGCTGTGTGGTGTGTGCAGTTAAGGCCACACACATAAGTAGCACTATATACCTAGGTAGGGGTTCTAGTCCCAGTTTTGCCAAGTAAAAGTGTGTGTGTATGTGAAGGGATTTACTTCAGTCTGCAGAATATACATGTCCCATGAGGTCATCTGTCCGAGAACTGCCTGGAAAATGCTAACATTTTACAGGTATCATCCTGTGGAAGTTCATTCCATCACAACTAGTAGTAGATGTGTAAATGCCCATTTCCCCATTGTATAGCTGTACAGAAATACTGGGGTTGGTATATATAGCTGGGTGTGGATCTTGTGGATACAGCCACCATCATTGCAGTTATTGTTGAGTGTATACTCTGCTTAGTTGGCTGTAATACTGTACAGTTCATGTTAACAGGTTAAGTAGTTGTCAATCACACTGTCTGTGGTTCCACACCACCTCACACCCTCCAAAGGGTAGGGCTGTGCCACCCACACCAGCGCACCTATATTTTCCAAGTTGAGGATTGCACTACATTGGAAAGGGGACATACACCCTGCCAGTACCATCATCAGTGACATTAAACTAGCAGACTGCTTATTTTCCAATGTGTTGTTGTGCCTATTCTGTCTTGATGGAATTACATAGGCTAAGATGGGTTCCTTGCAAAAGTACATACATCCAAGTGTACAGTATTCTCTGTGTATTGCATCAACATCAAAGCCTCTGTGTGTGTTATACACAAGCATGTGGTATGTACCACCCAGTATACTTACCATTGTCCACTGTAGAAGGGCTGCTGACATCAGCCACCATGCACTCACCTGTATACACCCCCAGATCTATCAGGCATGTGGGACATGCAGTAACTGTTATACAGACCTGTGATGTGTTCAGCTGTACCCAGGATATGGCACAGTCAAGATGTCACCATAGTGCCATACTCCTTGTAGGAAACAACAGCAGACCAACATCCTGCTGACACATGGACACCTACAACACAAATGGAATACATTATGGAGACCACAATTACTCAGTGTTAATAACAGCTATAATGCATCATGGCTGGACAGCTACACATCCTGACATGTAAGCAGTAAACTTTAGTGCTGAAAATATGTTGCACAGCATTACATTGGTACACCGTAGTACAGTCACCCTGTGCATCAGAACCATATTAGCCTGTCCCTGCATCAATGTTCTGGATGACAGGGATGTGGCACAGGTATCATCATATGCACAGGGTGTGTTGTTGGTTTACCAGAGACATAGGCTAAGCCATACATTTGACATCATGTGTGTGTGTGTGTGTTAGGGGGTTTCTTTATAAATTGAGCTGTTGTGATGTGGTGTGTGTAGGTATGGTGTTGCCCTAGATGTGTTGGTGATGTGTGTTTGTATGCATGCACACAGTTCTGCCATGTGGCTGGCCTATTCAGGGGTTTGTTGGACAGCTGCAGACCATAACTGGCAGGGTGTGCAGTTCACCATCTCTGGCCACAGACATGAGAACTGTGCCTGCCAGGGGTTCCATGGGCACCACCAGTTTTAAGCCACGATATGGTACTCTCCCCTGATGATGACATATGTCTGCTGCATCCAGGTCCCTCTTGGGACCATCCAGGGCCATGTGAACATGGCCTGCTGTGTTGTGGTGTGGGATGCACCCCCCTGAAGTGCTTGGGCTGGTACTGCCACTACAGCAGCGGCTCTGACTTCTTGCATGTCTATGTCAACCTCCAGCTGTTGGTGTTGCTGGCCTATGTCCACGTGGCCGTTGCACTACTCCCACCATATGCTCAAGCACAGACATTCCACGGTCAAGGATTCCCACCATCTCACCCAACCGTCTATCATGACCTTTGCAAAATAATGTTAGGCACCTGCAAGATCACGGATGTTGTCAATAACAGAGGAATGAGTAGCCCGCTGCAGCCTCAGACCTTGTCTGGTATACCGTTCCATATGTGCCTGCACCTCGATGATGGCCAGAAACATGTGTCTGGTGACAACAGATGTGGCAGTTCTGCAAGGGGCATGATGACCAGCAGCCCTGTACACCTGCCTGTGTGGTACCCCGCTGGGCATCCGGCTATGGCTATTGTGTCCAGACACACATGCCATAGACACCACACTGTCCTGTCCCATAACACCAACCACCAACTGTCCCTCAGCTATGGCCACTGGTGATGGGGTATGTATAGGCAGTGTGACTGTGTGGGGGGATGGGATGGATAACAGTGGGATGTCAAACGATGGTGCAGCTTCAGCCCCTGACAACCCTGCCTGTTCCTCAACACACCTATCATCATTGTCAGTGTCTGTATGGACACTAACAACAGTTTGCTTGCAGGAGGAACCCTGACTCACCTCGCCACCTGTGAGGGGAAAACTAGAAATGCACTTTAAGACCTGTACATCATTGCTTAACAGTACACACACACACACACACACACACACACACACACACACACACACACACACACACACACACACACTTACAGGTGAGGTTGCACAAAGATATTACACACAGACCTCTCATTACCCATCTGTCAGCATGCATGACATATGCCACTCAACATCATGCAGTGCAGCTATAATCAATCCCTGTTACCAACATTATGCATCTCTTTGATGCATGGGTTTTGTTAGTAGGTGATGCCCCTTCCCCTGGAACACACTGCACCCATGTACACAGTATTGCTGTGCACCTGTTCAGCACCCTGGCATGTACTGTGCACCATACCTGACAGGTGTACACGCCATTGCTGAATGTGCATATGTGTATCAGTTATGTTTGCTCTGCTGCTCACAGCCCCTATGTGTTTGTCCGACACATACCTGGGATGATATGTGGACAGATGTCATTAGTGAATGCCTGATGTCTGATTTACAGATCTCATCATCAGCGGTGCATGGACAGCCAATAAAATACAATTACACTGACAACCTTCAAACCTTACTGTGGCTATGAGGAGTGTACACACCCTTGTTGACATGGCACCCTCTTCCCTGATATGCCATGGGGCTACATTACTGCATATGTTAACAATACATGAACCTGATATAAGACATATGACCTGTGCAATCAAATGCAGTATTAAACAAATGTGTTAGTTGTGCAGATGCTGATTGAGATGCATACAATTTGTGAGTGCATAAGTGTGCACACCCTTAACATGATGGTTTGTTGCACCAACTGTTAAGTGTACTACAACAGTCACTATTTCTGGAAGGGGTATACTAGCATGGGCCATCTGCATTTCCCAGTATTTGGTCATTCTGCCCTACAAATGTCCCCCAACTCTGCATGATTGCAAGGTCAACTCATGTGCACAGCCCTTGGAGGTCACACAGTGCTGTCGCTATTGCTGTAGAGTCATGGTTATGTCTGCCACAATTCATGACCTTGACTGTGTGCAGATACAGCCATTCATAGCGAGCTTTGTATGTCTGCTTCAGTTCACTGTTGTGCTTCAGGATGACACACCCTAACCATCCTCAGCATTTTTGCAGATGCTTGACAACTATGGGCTACACGTGTGTCATTTTGCAGTGTCCCAAATTCAGAACACCATGTGTGCCAGCCTAGTCCCTGCTAATGAATGGCAAACATACAGGTGTACACTGGCACCAGCAAGGTACAGATGGGGATGGTGGGCCTGAGGTGGGGTGAGATGTTGCTTGTGCAATAATTGATACTGTCTGAAGGTTTCCAACTTGGTCTTGGTACACCATTACATATTGCAACACATGACTGTGGGGGACTTTTGATGTTATGCATATGCTACCTGTAGAGAGCCCTGGCTGGTGTTTCCTGTGGAACAACTGCCCCATCTGATTACCCTAACCCATGGGCCACATTTATGCAGAGTCCAGGTGATTGTTGACACAGGTACTGCACACCCAGTACTTATTAGACATTCCTGCAACTCCCTCAGTGCTGTGGCATGTTACTAGACAGCCTGCATGACCAGTTTGCAACATGTGTCGTCATTTGTCTTGGATGGCCATCTGTTTATTTTCTACATTAATCTCATCCCATACATCCTCGCCACGTACATGACTGTCTGCACTGTTTGTCATGGTATATGCAATGGTGAGGTAAGGCTACATGTCCCACTCCTGTGTGCTACCTGTTGGGTATGGGATCCAACGGTTCCATCAGAGGGTGGTCCAGGACCAGAAGATGAGGGAGGTCTGGGTTGGGTCCCAGATGTGTTGGGACACTGTGTCTCAGCCAGGTGGGGTGGGAGAGGTGGATCCGCTGGGATATGCCTTCCCATATGTTCTATGGTGTGGAAATTAACAATGAATATTGGTTAGTCATGCACAACACATTACAACATTATTCAAAATAGCATGGATGGATATTCCCATTAACCCAAAACAGGGCAATTATAACAGTGCCATAGCAAACAAAACCCTTGCATATATGGAATGGCATTCAGGGTTGCAACAGCATGCCAGTTAGTGGTATGTCAGGCAGGCAATAAGATTATTATTCAACAGCAGATATTAGTATGCACACAGTTTAAACAATGATAATCCAAATGGAACAATTGTCCCAACAGCAGAGGTTTGTTTAGGAACATACCCATATTAGTTTCCGTGTGATGGATCAGTTGAGTAGTGGGGGGAGGGAACAGATTAAACTGACACCTGCTATCAAGTATATTTGTCAGTACACTACTTTTCTCTACTCTACATTCTGACCACACTTACAATCTACCTGGGCCATGGGGCTGCAATAACACACCAACAGCTGTAGATATGAACAGAGCAGTTGTACCCTTATTTTAGTTATACACATCAAACTTGTTTCTATACCAATTTCTTTACTTGTGGGCCTGTACAGATGAACTGTGTGCACATTACATTGCTGTTTCTACACATATTTCAGATTCACATATTAGTTGCAAGCCCTGGAGTGTGTGTTGTGTCTTTCACCTGCATCTACTGGGACATTCTCTGTGTGCAGGTTTCTTGTCAACTGGGGAGACTATCCATGACAGCGTGACACTTGAGGGGCTTGTCTGGGCCAGACTGCAGAGTGTGGATGTCTAGCTTGCATCTATTTGTAGGACTGGGGTTGATCAACACAGCAATTCTACAACTTTAATAGTTATACACATCATACTAGTATTTCTGTTCAGATTGCTTTACCTGTGTGCCCTGTATGAAAAATGAATGTGTGCAGTACATTATTTTTTCTATTCGGATTGCAGTTTAAAACTGTAGAACCAGACTGAGATGTTAGTGGCAGTCCCTGGATTTGAACTGTGCTCTCTGTGCAGAATTGAACTAGGCCTAGTCCTTATCAGACTACACTACTGGGGAAGTGTTGTGCGTTGCTTGTGACATTTTTATCTAGTACATATTTTTGTGCAGAGTACTTTTATTATCACATGTTGCATTATTTGTTTCCCATTTTCAGTACAATTTATGCATACACAACTTATATTGGTGTCACTGTTTGTGAAACGTGCACATTAGCTGGATTGCACATTTGACTGTTTTAAAACTATGTACTTGAATTTAGATTCCTGAGTACACAGTGTAGGTTTTAGGTTTGCACCTGTTACCCTTATACATTTCTCAGTACATTCACAGCTACATACGGCTGAAATTGAAAGGTTAACACAGGACAATGCTGGCAGACAAACAAGTAAAACATTCTGATGGGAATATGTACTGTTGTTTTTTTCCAGTTATTTGACATACCCATTCTAAAGTATGCAGACAAGCAGTGCTAAATCAGTTCACCTCAGTTAATGCATTCTGCAGGACATACACATTTCTGTTTATCAGGTAAAAGTGAGATGACACACGCCAATGTTTAGGATCACCTTTATTAGTTTTGACATACATATCTGTGTACGACTCAGAACTCCACAATTATTATTCCTGCATGATCTGCACAGGGGAATTATTTTCATTTTTAACTGTTACAATAGCCCTGACATGGCACTTTCTTGGTAGGTTCACTCAGACACACTCATGCATATTCTAATATTCCTCTCCTGCATATTGTACCTTGTTTGCTACTGATATCTGTCTTACACAGCAGCTGGAAATACTCCATTGTAACACTGGCAGCCTGACACAGGCATTTATTCCTGACTTTTATAGCACAATTATATATACAGGCAGTACTACCATTACTATAATTTTGATTTCTTACTGCTAATAGTAGGGGGTATTCTGTAATCACCATACTGCCAACACAGCCAGACAGTTGCTGTGCCTGAGCCTGCACTTTCTGAGACCTCTCCACAGCAGCTGTATGGGGAGACATCACACATTAATCACACCTGCACAGTCACAAGTTGAACGTTTTCCATACTTATTTAGAGATACATAAGACTGCATACTTACAGACAGGTGGGACATCCTGCGCTCGGGCTTCTTGGACCTACTGGTCCAAGAGTGCACCCTTCCTCTGCTTCAGGGCGTTATGGTGATGACGTACCTGCTCACCAGTCTGGGGCATGCCAGTGGCACTGGTGAGATCATGTGCAAGCTGGTCCCAGGCCTCTGCTTTGTACTGCGAGCCCTGGTACTGGCCCTGCAGCAGCCTACCATCATGGTTTTTAACTAGGAGCCCAACCATGACCCTGGACTTCTGGATGCCCCAACATTGCGCTCGGAAGCGCACACCTTCTCAGATGCCAGCCATTTTGGTCCTGCTGTTTTTAATCCCAAATGGTTATGGCTGTATTCCCACATGTGCAGTTTAAATAGGGCAGTTTTCCCACACTTTTTTGTGATTGGCCAGTTTTAATATGATGCACTATGCTTAGCACCATGCAAATCCGCGTAGTAATGCTTACACCGGCTAAGCAGAGCTGAATGCAGGTAAGCAATGCTTACACTAGCAAAGCATTGCTTAAATCTATTTTTCTTTTATTAAAGTTATAAATTGTTTTTTACATTTATATTTTACATATTCCCACCCCTACTGTGCTATATGTGAGCCATATGATTGACATCTATCATTCACATTCCTTAAAAGTTTATTAAACAATTTGCCAGAGGGGGGATTCAAACCAAGTATGTTCTACATGCTATACCATGGCAGTACCACTATGCTACAGCAGCCTGATGACATTTTCTATCACAGTAGCACTTGGCTATCATTTTCAGGATTTCAGCCAGGCTAAGCATAGCAGCACACCATGCAAACAAGCTGTTCAGCGCTTAAACTTTGGATTTATTTCATGAAAAAAAATATTATTATAGCTATTATATCATATTATATATATACATATATAGATATATATATATATATATATATATATATATTAATATAGCATGAAATATTATTAATTTTTTTTTATTTTTCTCTTGCACTGCTGCTTCCATGCATGTAGGGCAAGAGTGCATACATTTGGGAGTGTGCACTTGAAGACTGCTGCCTTTTATAGGTGTTTGTGGTATTTTATTTTTCAGTGTCCGTGGACACTGAAATGTTAGCTATTTAAATTTCAGTGTCTGCGGGCACTCGTTTACTACATAATATTAGAGCCAGGCTCTAATATTATCTAGTTTGACACTCATTCATGTCAGAAAGTGCAAGGGGGCATGTTTCAGGTGCTGGGACTGCTGACACACACACCCTGCACTCATTCCTGGTCCGTGTCCATTTAGTTTGGATAGCAACACGCCTTCATGCATATGCAAGGTGCGCTGCTATCCTAAACAGACACAAACCACTCCATGCAAGAATAGCCTTATTCTTGCATGGAACTCTGTGAACCCAGGGGTATAACTTTCCTCATAAAACATTTTATATCTTGTCTCAGCGATGTCAGCGGACTGTATACTGCACCAAGTATAATTTGTATACCCTGCTAGCAACCTCTTAGCATTATAATCTTCCCTGCCTATTAATTTTTTCCTCAATCTTTATTCCAGTACCCTCTTTAATTATTATCAAAACCCCTTTCTTTCTTTTTCCCCCATTTTTTTTTTTTTACAAAATGTTCATGTTATTTATGATTTATTTATTTTTATTTGACACGTGTTGACCTGGAGTGTCCGATTGAGCAAAAGCCCTTTTTCTGAGGAGGCCCAGGGAAAACACTCCACAGTTATCATGGATGTTTAATAACAGACAAACAGTCATATAAGTACGTATAAATGAATGACATACAGTAAGTAACACAGCATGTGCTTCCAGTGTGTTCACTGTAATATTATTGCTGTGTATAGCTATTGCAAATGTAATCCAGCTCTTTTTACTGTTTTCTCTTGTCCACTAACCTATTAACATTCCAGTCTAATAAATTAACTGGTGAAATAATAAAGCTTATGTTTTATTCTACTTATATATATTCTTTGTCTTTCTATTGCAAACTGATCCTCCATAGTCTTTTTCCTATTATTTTTGTATCATGTTACATATTTTTTGTAAATATTGTCCTGATTGAACTCAGTCTAAATACGAACACCACAGATTTCCCTCCACACCCAGAAACAGACAACATGTTAACTATGAACATACTTTCTTAAGTGGGTAGAGAAGATGCTCTGTTAAAGCAATAGTGCAAAGTATCTTATTTTTCTTTCTGCTCATACTCAAACACTGCTTTACTCATTTGAGCTGCACATTATGAAGAAAGAAACTATTTTATACAGGGTCTCCCTGTACCCCTCACACCTTCTGCTAGGGAAAGGGAAAATTCCCAGACCCCACAATGCCATGATAAGAGGCATTGAACATCCGGGCATCCTGAAAAACAAGAAAAAAAGATCATTTGCTCTTTTGAGCATTCACTTTTACTAACTGTGTCCATATATGAGTACACACACATACACACACACATGCACACATGCACACACATGTACACACACACACACACACACACACACACACACACACACACACACACACACACACACACACACACACACACACACACACACACACACACACACACACACACACACACACACACACACACACACACACACACACACAACACACATACATACTTTGGTCAACATCAAGTTCAATGACAAGAACGTTGACTAGAAATGTTGACAATGCAAATGGCGACATCTTACCATGCATGCACCAAGTTGCTGCACTTGTAAATTTCTATACACTTCTAGATCATGGGCCCAACACTCCCTAAAGACTAATATAGTGCGTGAGAGCAGAGTGCACCAAAGACCCAGCAATACTGCTCCTGATGGTTTGTCAGGTTATGAAACTAACCCCTTCCTTTTGCACAGTGACATCTGTTATGCTGGATGGGCACTAAGGCATGATCAAGGAAGCATAGATATGCCTCCAAGTCCACTCGGTCCTTCTAGCTTGGCAGTCTCTCTATGAATTAGCCTTCATCATGGTTATAAAAGAGCATGTTTCCACCATCACAACCTCTCCCATCTCAAGAAAGGGCTGCCCTTCCTACTGTGCTTGTACCATCAAATGCCCAAGCTGATGTACACTGTACACCACCAGTGAGGCTTACCCCTGTCTCATATAGCCATCTAAAAGAGCTGTCAACTGTAATAAGTCATGATAAATCTCTTCCATCATTACTGTCAAATATTTTACATTAGATAATTGGCTTCTTCACACCACCATCACACCATTTCCCCACAGGTTGTATTGCACCATCTGCATCGGCATTTTTTTCGAAATGTATGTTTCTCACTGTATTTTCTGTATCTCCCATAACCACTTGTTAAGAACATTGTCACACTCTACTGCCATAAATTATGCTTCATTCAAGTTAATTTAACTTGGGAAGTAAAATTTTACTTGCACCAGCAATAACAAGTGACCTAAAGAGACAAATAATTTTCTGAAGTACCAAGAGACCCACACATACCTAGTATCTATTTGATTAGTTTAATCAGTTTGTTTGTTTCTTTCGGCTTTTCCCGGTTAGGGGTCGCCACAGCGGAACTCCAGTCTGCTAATAATTGGCAGTAGATTTTGACGTGCTGGCTTGCCGGGCCTAATGCACAACCTTCAGCGAAGGAATGCCCATTCACGCATGTCGCCACACAGAAGACGCTCTAACTGAGAATCGAACGGGCAACATCTAACTGTGAGGCGACAATGCTACTGCAGCACCACTATCGCAGCACGATTAGTTTAATCAGTAATGATCAATAATTCAACATAGGTTCATAGGTTCATAGGTTCATAGGTTAGTACTAGGCTATCAGCCCTAGGGCCTATACAAGCCTAGCCATAACAATTCCCTGAATATTTCTTCCCACATTATTTACTTTCCTGGACCCCTGTCTAGCAGGGTGACTGACGTGATCCCTGGGGTGAATTTCCTTTCTCCCATCCAATCGTCAAGGTTCCTCTTGAAGAGATCCAAAGAGGCAGTCTGCTTGACATGTATGGGCAATCTATTCCAGAGTCTGGGGAGTCTCTGGGTCAGGAACCTATCCCTCCAACATGTTTTGTTTATTGTGATGACAAGGTTTAGATCCCTGGAGCGTGTAGCTCTGAGGGATTGGGATTTCTTTAAGTGTAGCATGTCCAACAGCTCTGGGTTTGACATGGCCTTGTATGTTAAGCAGAGATCGCCTCTGAGTAGACGATATGCGACAGAGTATAGCTGGAGTTTTTTAAGGCGGTCAGCATAGGGCATCTGCTTTAGGCCTGCGATTCTTTTAGTGAGGTATTTCTGAGGCCTTTCCAGTTGTTGCAGATCATGATGTTGCACATCAACTACAGTTTTAATAAATTTTCAGCTTGACGATAAAGCAATTAATGTATCGGATCAAGGATTGGTGGTTTGATTTGCACTTCCAATTGCTATTTGGAAGATTTATGTCTTCTGTATTTCTTTCTGAGTTTTCTTTGAATAACAAGTTTTCTTCTCATCTCTAAATAGTCCATATATAAAGCCCTGCTTTTGTGCTTGTGAATAAAGTGTTTGCTAGGAATGGTCTTCAGGGACATATTAGGCACAGCTCCATTTCATTAGTTTACTCTTACTAATTATTCAAAGAACAGACAATAACAGTGAGCACAAGGACATTCTCTGAATCCAGAGAAGGACAACAAGTTTGCCCTATATCCACTGTTTAGTTGGACACCACTACTTTCTTCCATCTCCTAGTCTGTCTAGATGACATCCACTTCTGTTTTTTCCTTTCCATGCCAGCCCATATACCATTGCTAAATTTAATCTTTGGAATCTCCATTCACTATCCTCCCCTTATATTTCTGGAAGATCCTTTAGACTTTTAAAGCCATCCCCTAGTGACACATCTGAATTATTTTTAAAGTATTTAAATTCTGGGTGGCCTCTAAACAGAAACTGTAAAAATGACGAATTCTACATGTGGTCATGTGCATATATTCATACTGAAATCATAACAATACCTGATCTCTGCATGACCATCCTGCCTCAAATAATTGCCCATCAGGCACAACTGATGGCCAGTCAGAAAAAAAAGTATGTAACTGTGTTGCACATCATCAGATGTTTATTTTCAGCTTTCATCCTCCTAAATCTTTGCTGCTGCTCAAACCATGTCTGGGTATCATTTTAGGCTCTATAAGGAATTATTAGGCTGTACCAGTGAAAGAGCCTCTCTGTCATTAAAGAAGTAAGTAAAAGAATTGACCTACATTTCCTAGGTCATTGCCTTTTTGTACACATCAGGCATTCCCTAACCCAAAAGAACCCTGGTTATATCCTTTGCCTTGGGATCACCTTTTCTTTAAATACTGATTACATGCTTCCAGTTCTAGGAGATAAAATATCACATCTGATGTCAATTTTCATTCTTCCTCAACATAATGGGTTTGCACCCGATATTTGGATCCAGTTCATCTGTTATTCTAGCTCAGGGCCATCAACAAACTTTCGAGCTCCTTCCCTACCTATAATGCACCACCCCTAACATCCCTCAGATCTCATTTGCCGCTTTTGAGTTTAGACATCGTTACCTTCAGTTTTTGAGTTTTCTGTGAAAGATAAGTTATTTCTTATTATTTTTTTCTTTCTAATTTAAATTATTTCTTCAGTTTTAATCTGAGCTCATTTTTATGGATTTTTCTCCTTTACTTCCAGGAAAAATCTCCTTTCCTTTACCTGTTATAACTATTAATGTAAAATCCCAAAGCTTTTTTGTCTTTTACCAACCATTTTTCTTCATTATTGTGACAGTTTATTTTACAGCTTTTTTTCCCCATTTTGGTGTCAGTGTTTTATTATTATCAGTATTTCTTTTAGATACAAGATTTATTGTACTTCATTAAATTCCATTGCTACAACCTTGGCTTTCATTGTTTAGGACTACAGTTTTTATTGAGAGGTTTTGTGAACAGGAAGGAATAAGCTGATGGTAAAGGCTTTACTGCCATCTTCTTTTTTCCACAGCCATTGCTGGGGCACAACCCCCCCCCCCATACAAAATGTAAAAGCCTGTCAAAAGGTCTAGTTCCTCAGCTTCTCTAGTCCCTGCTTCTTCAGAACTGAAAAGAAACAATAAAAACTGCATTCGAAGCTACGTCTGACCATCATCTCATCCTACCACACAGTTTTTCAGAACTTGAACGAAAGAAGAAATATATGAATATTGAAAGGTTTGCTGCTAATTACCTTTTTCTCAGAACATTGCTGGAGTTTGATATTCAAGGACCCTACAAAAGGTCCAGGTATTCAAATTCTCATGCTTCACCTTCATTAAAAAAAACAAAGGAGAGAGAGTCTAAAATAGTTCTGATCCAGCCATCGCAGATCCAACATTTGTAAGATCTCCTCTGGATCTTTAGTACTCCTCGGATCCAACAGGTTCAACTCCTGTCATCAGATCCTAATTTTTTTTTGATCCAACAAACAAATCTTCAGACAATAATTATGAATCCAAAGTCCCCTAGGGCTCTTTTCAGATCCATCAGGTCTACTGTTACTTCTGCATTAGATCGTAAGCCTTCAGATCCAACAGACATAAGTCTTATTACAGAGACATGGAATGATTTTGGATCCAAGTTCTCCAGATTCAAAGCATTTTCAGCCTCCTTCAGATCCTAAGCTTTTAGATCTGACAGACAGAAATTTGACTCCAGAGAAACTAGTAAGCTTTTCGAATCCAAAGCCCCTAGGGTCCTCTTTGGATCCTAATTTCTGCATGGATCTAACAGGTTTTGGTTGTTACTTCTACATTGGACCCAAAGTCTTGGATCCAACAGACACAAGTCTTATTCCAGAGAAATTGAAAGATTTCAGATCCAAGTTCTTCTGATCCAAAGTCTTTAGAACCTCATTTGCATCCTTAACCTTCGCCTCTGACAGATGAATTTTAACTCCAGAGAATAACTAGAAAGACTTTGAATCCAAAACCCTAGTCCTTCTTTGGGCCCTAAGTCCTCCTTGGATCTGATAGGTTTGCTGTTACTTTTTCATTGTTTCTTAAGTCTTTGGATCTGACAGCCACATTTTGTTCCACAGAATTTGAAAGATTTTGCATGCAAACTCTTTGGATGCAAAAACCTTTAGAACCTCCTTTGGATTCTAACTCCTACTTTGATCTGACAGGCTTGGTTCCTGTGGTGACTACTTCCTTTCCTTCAAGTTATCCCTTCCACTCATTTTTTTTCAGGATGTGGATAAGATTATGTGAAATTTTCGGTGGCTCAAATCCAGATGGAGATATTACCAATTCTTCCTTCTCATGGATGTGTGAGTGTATCTGATAAGTCTAATTTGCATCTTTTCCTACCTGGACAATGGTAGCTATGAGAGGTTTGAAATCAGATAAAAGGAATATACTCTCATTAACTCTTCTGATATACCTGACCATTTCTAATCAGATACCCTTAGATAAGAGTGGGTCTGGAACACCAGATCTAAGAGTTTTTTGGTTCAGTCCTGACCTTTTACCTTTCTTCCTTGAAAGCTCTAGTTCTGAGTAACGGGGGGAGTTTTTCCACAGTTATGTCACTTTCTCTTACATGGTACCCAGGATCTATTTTTGGATCCTACCCACTTGTACCACCTGCACAGCTGATCAATCCTAAAGTACCTTTTAAGAGGCTACAAACAGATTTGATTAAAGGACTATCTAATTCTCTTTCTAGAACCAAAATTGCTGAAGCTCATCCTCAGTAGTCTCTGTCAGGCTACCCTACGGACAATATCCTATTCATCCATGAGGTTTATCTTGCATACTGCAAAAGGTGTCTGTAGGGTTGTAGGTTGAGCAATTTTGATCAGGAGACATGCCTGGATGAGCCTCGATGATTCTATACTGTCTTTCAAGTCATCTTTCATCAGTGCTACCTTTGACAGTTCTCATAGGAAGTTACTAGGCTATTGTTTCTGAGGCCCTTACAAACCTAGCCAAGAATTTAACCCATGTTCAAAGAAGTCAGCACCGTATGCCACTTTCCAGCAGGGGCACAGGTGGAATGCCTGGGGTGTATTTTCTGTTCCCCATCCAGTTATATGGGTTGTGCTTAAAAAGGGTTAATGAGGTACTCTGCTTTACCTGGATAAGGAGTCTATTACACAAAAGGGGGTGTCTCTGGGACACAAATCTCTCCCGCCAACAAGTCCTATTGATGTCACAGACCAGGTTGAGGTCACAGTGTGCGGGTTACTTGAGTGGAGCTTGACTTGCAGATATGCAGCAGTCCCATCAGGGCAAGGTCCGAGATTGCTTTGTATGCCAGACAGAGGTCACCTATGAGGAGTCTGTAGGAGAGTGAGTAGAGGGACAGGGCTTTTAGCCTATCTGTGTAGGGTAAATGTTTGAGGTCCTGGATTCTCCGGGTGAGGAACCTCTGTGGTCTCTCCAGCTGCTGCATGTGCTTTGTGGGGTACATGCAGAAAGGTGCATTGTACTCAATAATGGGTCTTATAAGGGAAGAATACAGGGCTGTTATGACCACCTTGTCCTGCATGAGATACCCTTACTAATGAGGTGGCCCATGTAGACAGCTGTCCGTACAATGGAGGCAATATAGTGGTCAAAAATCAGTTTGCTATCAACCTGGGTGCCCTCATGACTGATTGCATGCTTAGTGTCTTATCAGTGTGATAATTTGTGGGGACATCATTCTCCCCAAAAGGAATAATGATGCATTTTTGGCATTCCGTTTGATGCCATGTTTCTGGCACTAGTCATTTGTTTGGGTGAGACCCTCTTGGAGGATGTCCACATCACTAGGGGAATTGATGACAGCACCCAGCCTGCAGTTATCTGCAAACTTGGTCAGCCATAGCCCACTAGATTTGGCCTGCACCTCCAAGAAGTATATCCCAAACAGCAGAGGCCCAAAGACTGATCCCTGGGGTACACTGCTTGTTACGGGTCTGCTACTTGAGTTGACTTCCCCTATTTTGACTAGGTGGGTGAGCCAGTTTGCTACCCATCTGGTATCATATGGATTGATGCCTAGTTGAGAGAGCTTATCTATTATACCTGAGTGGGGAATAGTATCGAAGGCTTTGGCCAGGTCAAGGTAGGCAGTGTCTTCCCCTCGTCTATGGCCTTGGTGACTGTCTCAAAGAAGTTGACCAAATTTAACAGGCATGACCTCCCCTTGACAAAACCAAACTATGTGGGATCAAGTGTCTGGAGTTTGCCAATATCATTGTTGATGAAGTCCATGCTAAACCACTCCATGGCCTTTCAGATCAGGCTAGTTAGGCTGATGGGTATATAATTTCCTGGATCGGTAGGTGCTCCATCTTTGTGCAAAGGAATGACAGTGGCTGTCCTCCACTTGGCTGGGGTGAAGTCAGTACTCAGGCTTTGGTTGAATAGGGTGCCTAATGGTGCTGCAAGTTCCTGCTTGAGTTCATGTAGGATGCAGCCTGAGATGTTGTCAGGTCCCATGGAGGCTGCATGTTTTGGCTTTGAGAGGGCAATAATGACTTTCTCCCTAGAGATAAGGGGAGGAGGGCAGGTACTGGTGATGTCTTGTTTTACTCATAAGGGACAGAAGAGTAAAGTTTTCACTGAACCTGTCTGCCAGTAGGTTGGCTGTATCTACAGCATTTGTGTATGTGGTGTCCTTGACCACCAGTTCTGAGCAGATCTGGGTGCTTCCCTTAAGATTGCGGACATATTTGAAGAAGGCCTTATGATTGTCTTTAGTAGATGTGGCCAGTTTGGACTCAAAGTTTGCTTTGGAGGATTTCACTAATGCTCTTATTTGCTTGTTCAGGCTAAGGAGAGATTGCTTTCAATTAGGCACCTGCTGCTTCCAGGTCCTGGATAGCACATTTCTTTCCTTTTATTGTAGAGTTTATTTATTGTAGGTGTCCACCAGACAGGTTTACTCTTCCCCGAGGAGGAGGAGGAGAATTTCATCCTGCCTGGTATTCCTGATTCCAAACTGCTATATAAATGCTCATATAGTACTTTGGTGTAGGTTTGGACATATTTGCCAGTTCCTATGGAGGGGAAGGGGGCTGTGAAGCTGTTTATACATTCCCTCAGAAGTTGTAATCAGCTTTGGAGAAGTTTTTTTGTTTGACCTAGCTAAGGGGGGGGGGGGGTCAGAGGAGATGGTGACTTCGAAAGTGACTGCATTGTGGTCCCATCTTGCCAGGGATGATGACACTGTAGGGATGATGCAGTGGTTACTCATGTTGGTTAATACCAAGTCCAAGATATTTTCACTTCTTGTGGAGGTGTCAACCAGTTGCTCCAAGGCATTTGCATTGATGAAATCAAGGAATCTCTGGGAATTTGTGTTTTGGCATGAGTATTTCTTCCAATTTATGGCTGGATAATTAAAGTCGCCCAGGATCAGGGTAAAGAGTTGAATTTTGATAGATTCGATGAGGTCCAGATAGGTGGAACGGGCATCTTGAGTCAAAGTTGGAGGCCTATAGCCAGCTATGATTTGAATAGGGGTCTTGTCAATTGTTAACTGCACCTGGAGTGTTTCCTGTACATCATACTGTTTGACCAGCCTAGAGGTGTGTATATTTTTATATATATATATTGCAATTCCACTCCTTTTTGTTTGCTGCCCACAATTTCGGGTCTGAATGAATGATAGGACGAGTAACCTGGCATGGCTGGGGTGCTCTCTAAAATGTTAAGCCAGGTTTCTGTGACTGCACAAATGTCAGCTTCTTCAAGGGTTAAGGATACTTGCAATGAGTGCAGTTTCATGTTTCGACTCCTAGCGTTTAGCAGCATGACTTTTAATTTCTGCTTGGTTTGGCCCCACAGGTAAGGACGTAAAGATCCCATCTGCCATGCGTGCCTCTTTTTCCATCCCTTCAATGTTTTTTTTCCCCTGTAATCAGTTGGGAGGTCTAGGTATGTGTTGCAGAAAGTCCCAGGGTCCCATACAAGGCACACATAAAGATAGTTCATCCTGAGGCACAGGAGGGAGTGATAATTGCTGAAACACCCGCAGTGGCAGAGGACTCCTGCAATTCCAGTGGTCTAGAAATACTTCTTCTGTTAGACTGCCAGCGCTCCTGAAAAGAGACCTCAGTGCTCTCCTTTACAGACAGTCGTGAATCTCATATCTCTACACCAGGAAACATGGCTAATCATAACAATGGAGACTTCTTTGCAGAGAATCTTTTGCTGATATTATATCCTTCCCTTTTTTCCCTTCCACCCCTGTTACCCAAGAAGCAGCTTAGAGTTATCCAAAGGTTCCCTATAGACTAATAGAATCTATAACTGACTCAAGATTCTTCTAGTCCCTAAATAAAATAGGATATTGGTGATCGATTTTAAGTCTCAGTGTGCGGAACAATTCTGTTCAGCACACTAATTCCTAATTAGTCTTTGTTCAGCCCAATTTCTACCTTCTGAGCAGGACATCTGGATGAGATAGATTGACCTTCAGGATTAGTACTATCACATACAATGAACAGACGATCTGGGAAGTAGTTACAATTTAGGCTGGGAGCTAGTCATTACCAGTTCAGAGTCCAGCCTTTTGGACTAACCACAGTCCCCAGGGTGTTCACCAAGTGTAGTGCAGTACTGGCATCTCACTTATATTTGCAAAGATCCTGCACATGTCCATTTTGGGATGACAGGCTCCTTACCACTCTGACCAAGCTTTTACTGGTCAAATTTGAGATTAAGTGCAGTAGGCCTGTCCACATTGTGGGATATCCATCAATAACAGCAAGTCACAATTCTAATTGACCTATGCTTCAGAGATTATAGGAACAATTTTCTCAAAACGGTGTCTATTTCAGCATCTCTTTCCCCTTTACAGAGTACAAACAATAGCTCAGAAATTAATTGGTAGTACCAAAATATCGTCAGGATTGATTTTGCAATTTCTGGGGTCAATGTCATTGGCACTAGTCCTACTTTCTTACCATGAATAGATGCTACAAACACAATGATAAACTGTCCCTCAACCTATGTCGATAAAGATAACAATAACTTGTTAAGCAAGGTTATTTTTCCAGGTGGATGTAGTCAAAACAACTGTGCTAGCCTGTCATTTCTTCTTTCTCAGACCAAGGCCACAGTGACCATGGATTCTTCCCAGATTGGGTAGAGTGAACAGTTCCTGGGGAGTACAGTCCAGGGAATTTGGTCCCCTGAGGAGGCCAACTTACATATACCAAAGGTGTAGCAATGGACGATTTTCTTCCGACCATTTTGTAATTGTAGCCTGTTTTCTGAGGAAGTTCTATGTGATAGCTGTCAACTTGAGCAGGTCCATCTTACTTCCTCATGGCTTGCGTCTCAGCAGCAAAATGATGGATATGGTTTATTTATTTATTTGTTTATTCATTCACTTATCTTAGGAACAATTTCTCATTCTCTGCCCAGGAGTATAGACTTCAGGCAAATGAAATTGCATATTTAAATGGAAGAAACAGTAAATAAAGATTACTTCAGAAAGCAGCCACGTTGAAGAACAAGCCATCATCATGGTATCTTGCTGACCTGAACTAAGATGGTTCCTCTTCCTGTGACCTCTTTTTTCTGCACTCACCTTCGATTTTAGATCTATCTACAGAACTTTGTTTTCTCCTAACAGTTATGATTCATCTGCACATCTCTAGCCTAAAAGTGACTGCATGGTTTTTCCTAATTATATTGATAGCCAGGCAACCTATGCTTTCTTTCACCCAGCCATTCCATTCTGCTACCTTGCCATAACAACTCTAAATGAGGAGTCTCTACAGAAATGTATGGAGATTTTTTTCTTTGCTGAGTAGAGCAGTATCAGGTAGAACCTTTCACAGCTCTGATACATTCTGTCCTTGAATTTTTAGCCAGTTTATTTTAAGAGGGTGATAGTGCATTGAATGCCTAACTTCTACTCACAACCTTTCTCAAATTTCTTTGTAGATTTTCAGAATTATTCTCTGGCTTCCCCTGAAGTCTGCAAAGCATTTTTAATGGTTTTCTTCTACTTAAACCTCCTTACAAAGATCCCATACCACCATGAGATACACAGTTGGTAAGACAAACTTGGACACAGTCTTCTTTTCAAACTACAGGTAAATGTAATCTAAAATTCTTTACCTGGAACTCTACCCTTTTAGTTGTATTTACTTCCTTTGGATAATCTCAGAACTTCCAGCATTATATTCTAAGTCCCCATCTTGTTTTCCCACATGGATAGGGACACTTCACAAACTGATGCTTCCTCCCTACTGAGGACACTGTCAGAATCCAGCATTAACCAACCAAATTAACCTGCCATTATTTTTCCCAGACTTTCCAAATAAAGGAGAAAAATGCCACACTTACTAGATCTTTATAGATAATGGCATTTCTGTCTGCATAAAACTAACAATTTATGAAAACAGATCAATTCTTGGCTTCCTTGACACATCACAAAATGGGCAAATTGGTCCCAAATGTAACTATAACCAAGTTGTTGACAGATTATATTTTGTCACCACTAAACTGATTTTCCCCCCTAACAATCCCATACAGGCTCTTTCAACTACACCTATGACTACTTTCACTATATTATGGGACAACTATTTGGTCAAATCTTAATATTCATTAAGAATTGGAGCCAGTCTCTCTCTCAAGAGACCTTTGCCTAAACAGTACTCAGGAATATCCTTCATTAAAATCTACCCAGGAATTTAGATAGCTGGGGATTCTGTTCCATACATTGAGGAAGAATGAAAATTGACAAAATCAAATAAAGAAGCTATGCGCTTGCCATAATGTTCCGTCTGTGTTGTCCATTTTCATTCTTCCTCAACTTCCTACCCTCCATCCCCCTTCATTTATCACAAGTGAATTCTGGAGGAATGAAATTCTTGGGGCACCACATGTCCCATGTTTTGAACTCTCATTATGACAATTCTTTATGGTCTTCATGTCAAGCTGCAAACAAGATCTGAGGGATGTTAGGGTTGGTGTATTATGGGTACAGGAGGAGCTTGAGAGTTTGTTGGTGGCCATGAGCTGTAATAATGGCATCTGAGTATTGGATAAAAACCCATATGATGAAGAAGAAGAATGAAACTGGACAACATAGATGGAACGTTATGGTAAGTACATAAATTCTTTTTATCTGCACTTTCTCTTCAAGAAAATGAGAGTTATGATCATATCATGTTTGTACCCACTCCAGTAATAGATGTTCCTTCTGTTTAAGACCTAGATGGAGTTGGCTGGAACTCTCCTCCTGTGCTACATTGTCCCTCACATCTCTGCAGCACCTAATCAATAACCATTGAGCCACTGTTGTCTGGTGTTACATTGTTTGCCCTGTCCAATATCTTTACCATGTTCAGCTCAAACAATCTATAAAAAATACATGTAAATAAAAATGTACTCACACTTTGTTTGATCCAATGCCTCCTTCATTTCTTTACTAAACACTTGCAGACATAGAAAAAAAAAACATTTATTTCTTAACCACCTTACCTGAACATTTACCAGTTGTCCAGGTGTTAGTATGTGTCAGATATCCCTGTATACAGATTAAGACCATCTAACATTTCATTCCACGCTTTTAATGCTACTTGTTAAGATATATCGTGGAAGAAACAGAATATGTTTAACATATAAATGAGGACTTACAGTGATTGCCTCCTAGTCTTGTAATACTTATGTGCTACCTAGAGACCCATCTCTACTTTCCAGCTGTCTGCTGAAAATCCACCTGATACTAAACAAGATAAAAGTAAAAGCCCTGATATTTTGAATTCATCAAAAGCTTGCACTCGTACTGGCGCACCATATGTACTAATTATGATAAAATAGAGACCATAAGCCAGATAGTCAGATATCTAGGTGGTTGCCCTGACCAGCATTTACAATATTAGTATTTGCAATTTTAGTATTGTATTGATATAACAAGGACTGAAATTAATAAACTGTTCTTCTGGTCGGCAAAGATTTCCCATTTTCACTGTCCAGAAAGCAGATGTGTATTTGGTAAGGAGATCCACCATATCCAAGTAGAATACTCTTCCCCTATCATTGTCACAGCATCAGCGAAACTTTCATCCTTTTAAGTAATTAGCTACCATCTTTTTTTTTTTTTTAATTGAAGAATGTTTTTTAGTGATGGAAAAAAATAACATGTACAGACCACTGCAGGGCATTATAAATTATAAACCAACAAAACAAGTAAGTGGTCCAGAGCTCATCAAGAATCCGTCTGGAGTCCTTAGTGCTGCTTTTAGCTTACAAGCATAACCCTTTGCATGATACTGAGAGTTTACTTTACAATAACTATAATACTAGCATGCCTCTTACTGAAAACGTAGCTTAAGATTAAAATTAAACTTCATAGGAAAAATGGGAATTGTGGGAACAATACGTACAAGGGAAAAATTAGATGTAAAATAAGGCAGGACTTAAAATGAGCTATGTAATGTTTGACTGACAGTGATTGGGTAGATTATAAGTGAAGTATAATGCTTGCGAATGGGAGTGTCAGTGTAGATTGTGATGTAAAATGCTTGCAACTAGTATTCTGTCAGTGTGGTTTGTTTTCATTTATATAAATGTATGATTGCCTATGTCATAAGTGATGGTTTAACAAAAATGTTTCTTTAAACAAAAAAAAAAGGCAGAAATTGAATAATTTATGTAATGTTGCTTAGGTTATATGACATATAGCATTATTTGTGAAGTAAAATGTTTGGTATGTTAATTATAGTGTGATTACTTCTATATGAATGTAAATTTGCCTATGTCACAAGTGATAATTCAGTAAAGGTGCTTGGAAGGAAAAAAAGTAAACAGATAATGAATTGATATTTATCTCCCAACAAAAAACATGGAAGGTGAAACCATGTTACCATGAAATGGGAAGAACACCATGGCACTATTCATATACTGCCATTGCTGAAATAACTTAAAGTTTTGTGATGCTTTCTCATGGGAATACTCTTATATGTCCCTTTTACTCCATTAACTTTGTATCATACATAACAGAAAAATCTGAAATAAACATGACTATTTCAATAACATGGAGAATCAAATTTTCATATGTTGAAAATAGAAGGTAAAATGAAAGAGCAAATAATCATTAGCAATAACCATATCAGTCCCAGTCACCCAGCACCTATACCTGAGGTTAGTCCCATCAAAATAAGTGTTAGGCTTCACCAATCCCCAACTCCAGTGACTATATCTCACCTTTAGCCTAGTCCATTCTTACTCATGAGTGTGGAACATGCTATTACAACTAGGAGACCAGACTACATATTAGGGCATTACAAGTGGTAAGAGCTGATATCGTCTCCTCTATCACAGATCTAGCCAGTGCTTCTTCCAACTATGCCAGCTCTTTAGGGTTAAAACCCAGTCAAGCAAAAATGTATATTCCCTGTATTCTTCTCATCTTTACTAAATTTGGCCAAGGATTGGAAGTGATTTTTGATTTGGGTCCCAAAGTTTAACCTCTGCCTGGCCATGGGATGGTACAAATAGGCTAGAGTATCTTCTGCTATCTGTATCAGTGCTTTCAACTTCTTCTTCCCTGAACTTGGTGTGAGGGATCCCACAGGTTGGAAAATATTTTATTTAACCATTGTACTGGATAATGAAGTTATAGATGTGTAGGAATGTTGGTTATTTAGGAATTGTTCTGGTTCCCCAGGCCATTCAAATTGAATATTGTATGTTTTTTATACAGCCAGACCTGTCGGGAATCTCATGTAGACTGTATAGTCCTGCTTTCTAACTCTTTTTAATACAAGTAAGAAAAACCTGCTTTTGTTAAAAAGGGCTTTGCTATAGTTGTGAGCTTTGCTATAGTTGTGAGCAGTGTCTCTGATTTTAAAGGCATTATCCATTGGCCTGATGACGTGTTACACTGCTTCTGTCTGTCTTCCTCTATTATTCAGAAATATCATTTTAAAGTGGTGAGGAAGGATTTTGATAGATAACAAGGAGGTATGATGAACCTGTTCTACATAAGGAGGCTGATTAGATTTCATGAGTAAAGAAAGTTTCTTCTAAATGAAGTTTATTGGCTTCACCCTTCTATATCCTCAGACAGCTCAAAATATGTAGATTATTCTTTGTGAATCAATTCCCCAGATCATCTATCTTTAACTCCAGCTTTCTATTCAGAACATTGAGGTCCTCTAGTCATTGTAAACATTTATTAATTATATTGCAGTGTTCTGATATTTAATTTTGTCATTGGGTACATCTACTCAGACAGCGTGGACAATTGCACCTCGATGGCCTCCATATTGACTTTTAGCCTTTTGATATTAATGACCATCTCTGTCAAAGTAGTTGAAATTGTCACACTAGATGTTTATAGAGCTAACAAGTCTGATTTATGTTTCTGGCCACCTGCTGGGCTTTTCTGCTTCCCTCTGGAGGCCATCTCTGACTTGGATTGTACCACAATCTGTACACCACTGGAGTACTTCAGTTTAGAAACAGATTTAGAGCTAGAGAAACCTTTTGCAAATTTTAATAGTCACACTTTTGTCCTCTCAAATATAGTAGACAGAACTGAAAAGTTTTGTAGAAAAAAAAAATTAAAACTGTCTGATCGAATGGGATCTCATTTTCCAGCATGCTGTATGTTGTAAGCACTTAAGCTCAAACCCATTAGCAGACATGCTTGCAGGTTTTCTGCACCATTCCTCAAAAGCAAACACTACTGCTTTACTCTAGCCAAAATGAAATAGCTACCTGTAAAACACAGATCTCATCTGCTACAAGGGTCTTTCATTTTCAGGCTATTAAACAGAGAATCCTTTCCATTTCTAGCATGTTGCCTAACAACTCATATCCTAGGGACATCAGTTTAAATCACCCCCCCCCAATCTCTCTCCAAACTCCAGAGGAAAAACTACATCTCATAAAACAATTGCTTCTCTTACATTGTCCCAGAGCTTTAGGAGTCTCTTCATCCCACTCTTAAAGGAATTCAGTCATACACAGGATTCAAAATAGCATTTAAAAGATATCATGGAAAAGATGCAAGTATACCTGCTTCCAAATATTACTTAACCACTGCTTTCCCAAACCCCTTCCACATTGTGATATTTCTTTAACATGCATTAAATTAACATTTAAAACAGATGATTCTGATATACTTTCCATCAATTACACCCCATCTCCAGCTCTCCTTATCCTTATTGTTACATTGTATTTATTGTAAGTACTCTGTATAATCCCTCCAAAACAGTGTTTAACCACTTCATTGTACAGCACTCTCTTATTTTCTTCACCCATGCTATTACAAATGTACTGCTGAGACTGACTCTTTATGTTTGCACTTTCTGTTTAGATAAAATAGTTTATTACTTTTTTAATTGATGATTATACCAAGTGATTACATTTTTCAGTGAAATATATGAATTGATTTCTGTTTGGATAATTGTATATCTCTTGTCAAAAGTCCTAATTTTGCATTGTGTCTTCATTCAATGGATTGTAATACCTTGCTGCTTGTCATGTGTTCAGATGTTTTGCCCTCAGTAGCTGGTGTAGGAGATTAGTGAACATAACAATTAGATATTGATAAAAACAGCAGTATAAGGGAGGAATTCAGATTAACCTGTATGATAGCTCCCCATACTTTGCACATAAACTTATGGCAAATAATTTCAGGTGGGTATACATCTCTGGCTTTCCAAATGAGACAATTTTTTGACCAGAACCTAATTTCATAGCAGTCAGTCTAAGCCATTTCCTCTACGGTGGGAGGGGAAGTAGCAGGCCCAAATGGGTTCTTCCCTGAGTGTTGCAAGCATGTACAACCTATAGTACAGGTGTCATTGAAAGTATTCTGCAGGATCAAAAATATGATTAGCTTACCCCCTCTATGAACAAGGCAGAATATGGTATTATTGAATGTAAGTGGTGACTGTAAAAATATAGGTAACTATTGCCCAATATGAACTTGAAATGTGTATTTAAAAATCCCTGCTAAAGCCCTAGAGAAAATTATTGGGAAATACTATCTTTCTTTGGTGAAAATAAATAAGTAGGTTATGACAGAGTGTGTGAGGAGTTCAGCTGTTGCTGGACTAAGCTAAATGTCTCTAAAGTGTATAAAAAGAATTGCAGACTCCTTAATTTAGCCTCTTTCAAATTAACCCAAAACCCTAAATTGTTTTGTTTGTTAACTAGACATGGTCCTGTTATATGTAAGCACATAGTAATACAGATGACTTACTGCATTATAGATTCATATGCTTCAGGGGGCCATGGTAAAAGAGGTGATGGTTGCTTATAGCATGCAGCCACAACTTATTTGTGTAACTTATTTTTAGAAATGTGAAAACAAGTTAAGTCTGTATGCAAAACATTCCAGTACTGATGCAATTATTGATAGGAATTATTGACAGGAAAGGTTTTAACACTGGAAACTAATTCTTATGTCTCCATGTTATAGTTTTTCTTTTTCAGAATGTTTTCACAAAGACAAAATGGCAGTAAATCATCACTTGATGTAACAGAAATCACTCACCTTTAAGATGGTGCTGACTTTATCACCAGACTCCAACTGAAAGTCAAGCAAAACAAAGTTTATAATAGAAACAGGTTGTATGCAAAGTGAGTGCATTAAAAAAGAGAAAATGTTAACTGTGTGTGTGTGTGTGTGTGTGTGTGTGTGTGTGTGTGTGTGTGTGTGTGTGTGTGTGTGTGTGTGTGTGTGTGTGTGTGTGTGTGTGTGTGTGTGTGTGTATGTGTGTGTATATATATATATATATATATATATATATATATATATATATATATATATATATATATATATATATATACTACACTGACTGGTATAAGATCTCCATTTTTGTATGATGTAAAAACCAAATAAAACACACATGCACACACACACACACACACACACACACACACACACACACACACACACACACACACACACACACACACATATCTTCTCACCCTACCTCTCCTGTTGTAATATGCAATATAACAACTTGTCATTTATCTGAAGGTAAGGGCAGATTAAATTTGCACTTACTGGCATTGTTTTCTGGAACTGTTTTCCCTCAGTTGTAATTGCTTTTGATAAAGACATAGTGACACCTTTCTTTCCCGTAACTGTCTCTAATGTTACTAAACTTTTCTTTGGGGCTATCTGGTGTAGACAGGAATTTTTGAAACTCCATTCTTCTTTGTCTGCTTACTGGTCAACTGTTCATGACTTCATGGATTGTCCTTTTCACTTCATATACGTGATTTTTTTTGTACGAATACTGTTAAGTTCGTAAGGTGTGACATATTTATTTCAAAACTTCACATAACAGAATACAGTCTTTAAACAGATTAATAATTATGTTGATTATCTAGCAAGGTGAATTACTTGAAAATGGACTGTTTTCCATCTTGGAAGATACATAATGTGGAATTAATAAATAAATGTACACATGTAAGCAGATAATAATACTAAGTGAAAAGTACCACTGTTTCTATACAGCAACATTATAAATTATTACAAATTTATTCTCTAAAAATTTAAAGGACACCATGCCATATTGCTTTTTCTATGGAACACAATCTGTTTCTGAAATGTAGTAATAATGTACAATGTAAGACAGATAAGGGGTAAGCTGGAACACCCAATACAAATGTACTTTTTAGTGGCAAAACAATTGGTGATCCATAACATCATAAAGTTATGCTTGATGATAGGGTAGTGGTGCGATATCTTGGGTATTGAGGGATGTTGTATAATATCCTAAAGTTATGCATGATGATAGGGCAGTAATGTGACATGGTAATGAGGGGATATTACTTGAAACAAATTAATGACATACAGTGAGTGTCACTGTGGGGGCATGTCATTCATACACATGTAGCTTTAATTCTCACTTAAACTACTTATGTCTTCATTAGTGCTACATGCTATAAATAATTATCAGCTTCAATAAATTGCTCAAAACAGGTTATACTCCTGTATATGTATGCTACATATGTTAAACCCTTGCTGTCTGTATATGTTTCACAGTTCTCTAAAAAATATATTTAAACCAAAACAAATAAACTCACTCAAAGATCACTAAGAACAAGCTGCCATATGGCTGAGAACCCATTTAGTGAAATCCAAACATATATATAAAATAATTCATTTTAAATCAGTATGGTTTAAGGGTGAAACATGGGAAGAGGATAATGTTTACCTTTTAACACTGATTAGTAATGTTATAGAAGATAACTATATTATAAGGAGAATGTTAAAAAGAAATACCTAACCATGCTAACAAAAAAAATAACTTTTGCATAATGCACAGAAAAGCAAGAAATAGATACAATGGATTGCTTTAAACAGCACAAGATTGACATCTTGGCTGAAATGCTTATGTAGGAATACAAAGTAAATTATCTAACGTCTCCTAAATCATATAAGATCCAGTGAAAAATCTCTCCTCTCCATCACCAAGGCTAACAATAATGCAGGGAAAGCGCTCTACTCCCACACCATTGCCAGAAATTGGAACTCTCTTCCCCTATCTGTGTCCACTGCCCCCTCCACATCCATATTCAAAAACTCCATCAAATCGCACCTTCTTAGTACATGGTTATGCCCTTGTATCACATAACCCTACCCATACTACTATTAACTCCCCAAATTCCTCTCTAATCGCATGCTGGAGCTCTGATCCCCTGTAGGCTTGGTCATCTGAAAGGGTACTTTTAACTGTAGAATCTTACTTGATATATTTTTCTTTTCTTACCAAAGTGTGACTGACATTGTCTTTTTACCCATGTTCTATATCTTTTACCTGGAGTGTTTTTATTAATTCTTGTTATATTACTATGCTCAGCATACATGATGTAACCTGTTTTGTGTATTATGCTGGATGTACTGTATTTGTATAACTTGATGTTGGAGCTTTTCTTCACAGGCCTCTGCTGAAAATGGACCTGGTCCAGTCGGAATTTCCCGGTTAACAAATGTAAAATAAATAAAATAATCATTATTTGGTTAAACAACTAAGTAATAAAATCCAATAATATTTAATGAGACAGTGACCTAAGTGGTAAAAAATACAATACTTAATGTGTATTTGTATAAATTTGTGAATAGCCATCCTTTAAACATAATTAAGATGTCAGATTGGGTTTTATACACTTTTCTCAAGTATTGACTAGTATGGTCCTCCTGGAAAAAGATGGTGTGGACAGAGGGATGGTATTGGCAAGCTATAAATTGTTGTAAGAGTCAGCAGCTTTCAAATACCTGTGACTCTATGAAAACATTGCAATAACTAACTCAAATGAGCTTCCTGATTTAATCTCACAAAACATACAGTATAATATTTTTAAAAAATCTCATAGATTATTAATTTAATAATAATATTTAGTTTGGGTAATACAAGAAGTGGTACAGGAAAAAAAATCTAGATTTTCCTAAGGTGCTTCATTAAAATGAATAGCACCTGTCCTAATAGGAGAATAGTGTGAACTATTCCTTAAATGTCCCATAATTTTCATTTCAATTTGAAATGTGTCTTCTCTATATACTATCTCAGTTCCTGATCAGTGCATTTCATAACATATACCACATTTTTGTATAGTAATAGGCCATATTTCTTATTGCAAGATTACATGAATTTAAGGAAACATTTCTATCATGAAATCTACACATTTATTTTGCATCTCTGAAACTTGTTAATGCCTATCTTCTCACTAGTGCCCAACATTAGCAGTCAAATTATAACTTCCATAATTTGCATTTTTTTTTGGCTTTAATAAGAAAATAGATTCTGGGGTAAAACATACTTAGAATTTTCATCATACAGTTAATCAGTAATCCATGACTGTACGTGGGTATATCAGGATTTACTACCACAACCAAGACCTCTGCAAGGATGGCAGGTGCACAGGCTCAAAAAATGAAACTCACAATAACAAAAAGCCAGCACCCAACTGGAGAATAAATATTTTATGTGTATAAACAGACCGGTTTTGGCCCAATGGCCTTTTTCAATGTATAACACAATCAGTTACAATCCAAGATTTTTCTTTTCTATTTAACAATTTATGCCAACCTGTTTTAAGGGATATAGGTCCCAAAAATCTGTCAATAATATATTTGAAAGTTGCTGTCTTATGAAACATAGTAGGTTTATGTAAAGCATTTGTTAAATGTTTATTTCTAATGTTATTGAGATGTTCTGAAATGCTAAGTTTTAAGGGTCTAGAGGTTTGGCCAACATAAAAAGCTGAACATGAAAAAGCTACAAATAGATGGCCCAATCACTGTTACAATCATCAAATACATTAATAGAAAAAAACTCTAGAGATGTTTTTGCTTGAAAACTCTTTAGTCTGAAAAATATATTTGCAAAAGGAACCCCACAACTTGTGTACCATCCAATGTAGGTTGCACTGAGTGTTCCATGGGCATAAGATGCTTATAATGGCTGAAATGGCTCCCCAACGTTTTACCCCTATGGAAAGACAATGAACATTTGTTCCCTAGTAAATCACATAATCTATCATCAGTCAAAAGAATATCCCAGTGCTGTTGCACTATATCTCAAAATTCATGGGCATTTCTACCATAGGTAGTAGTAAACCTAATTTTGTTGTCCCTCTGAGGTCGATGGTTCTTGTATTTAAGAAGGTCATTTCTGGAAAGTAGTTGAACCTCCCTACTGGTCTGCCTAACCTTAGACATAGAATATCCACATTCCCTAAGGCGGTTCACTAAATCTTGATCAAAATGTATATAATCTTCAGTACTGGAAAAAATTCTATGTATTCGTATAAATTGTGACTTCGGGATATTGGCCACAATATGTTTTGGATGACAACTGAAGGCGTATAGTAACATATTTGAATGATGGGATTTTCTGTATAATGAACTAGACAAGGTACCATCAAGTTGTTTAGATATAGTTACATGTAAAAAATGAATGGAGGAAACATCATAATTAATGGTAAACCTTATATGCCATTTATTTTCATTCAAATGCTGGACAAATTCCTGTAAATATACAGCATCCAACTTCCACACCATCCAGCAGTCATCCAAAAACCTACGCCAAATATCTGTTTCCACAAGAAAAATATTATGATTGTTGTCATATATGATAATCTGCTCAAGATAACCCATAAAAAGGTCAGCATAAATGGGTGCAAAGGATGCACCCATAGCTGTACCTTTCAACTGGAAGTAACATTTGGTGTTAAAGTAGAATACATTTTTAGACAAGACATACTCCACCAAACATATAAGAAATGTGTTGAAACCTGGACTGTATAAGGACATTCTATTGAGCCAATATTCCAGGGCACATAACCTCGCCCAGTGTGGGATACTAATGTAAAGGGATGTAATGTCCAATGTACACGACAACCAACTGGCTTCCAATTGGGAATCAGAAACAATATTCAAAAATTCTATTGTGTCCTGTATCCGAACTCTAACTCCAGATAATAAAGGCTTTAAATACATAATAAGGTAGGCAGACAGAGGTTCAGTAAGGGAAACTATGGATCTCCCTGTTTTTTTTTTTCATATCTTTGTGAATTTTTGGAAGGAGATAGAAATATTGTGGTGAAGGATCCTTAACCTTCAAATGAAACATCATACATTTGTCTATTATGCCTTCACTAACAGCAGACTCCAAAAAAGCATCTATTTCTTTTTTAAATAGGATGACTACAAGTAATGTCAGTATTAATATTATCACAAGCTGAACAAGCATGGAACAGTTGCCTTTGTGTTCATTTGTAAAGTACTAATAATATCAAACATTAAATCTTTATGACATAGTTGAGTTTAAATTCTTTTCTTTACTAAAAGTAAAGGAAGGTTTATCCCCCTCTGTTTGCTGAATCTCAGGATTGGAACATAAAATAGTCCAATTCTTATATATTACAAGTTTTATCATTGAAGTATGCCAGTTATACTTCCTAAATTTATTATCATGTTTAGTACTTTCAGGAACATCACTTGTATCAGAAACTACAGGCTATTTTATGTTCCAGTCATGCAATCATTGCACAATACTCACCAGACATTCTTATAGCAACAGACACTTTGCTAAAGCCCCATATAAGAGACCCAGACATACTTACTCAAGGTTATTGCATACACAGTTAGATAGGATCAGGAAGAAGGGAGGCTGGATTACCATCAAGTACTCTTATGATAACAACTCTGAAGTCCTAGTAACACAGCTTAGAATCAACCCAAAGAAAAATGTTACCGTAATAGCCACTTACATACCTCCCAACAATACTCCCACTGCCACTGAGGTACTCATAGCCTGGTCAGCCTCAAACTACACACAGGAAACCATTATCACAGGTGACTTCAACTTAGATTGGAACACTTGCACTGGTGATAATCCCTCCACCTTCATAAATCTATATGGTTTCTCCCAAGCAATCCACTTTCCAACTCGAATAGATAAGAATAGCAAAAGGGAATCTGTCTTAGACTGTTCATTTATTAACAGTACCAGCCATAACCATCTCTCTGGATGCATTCCAAATGATTTAAGTGACCATAGACCTACCTATCAGTCCATAATCAGATGAACCCACCCAGAACCATAGTTTACAAAGTCGTACGAAATACCAAAAACGTTTCCAATGAAGCATTCTTAGGCATGCTCAATAAATGTAACTGGACACCACTCCATCATCTCCATCTCAACCAGGCCGTAACGTACTTCAATGACACATTCTAACTATTCTAAATAGCTTTGCACCAACTCGTATATGTTGTGTTAAAAATAAACCATTAGACTTCAAAAACTAAGGGACAAAACCTCGTTTATATACCAGAAAACAAAAGACAATAAAACTCTGTTAGCATACCAACAGCTCCACAATCAAACAAAAAAAAACAACTCAAACTAGACAAAAACATATTATAGATCTATGCAAAACAAATATGAAAACAATCCCAAAAAGTTCTGGCAGGCAATTAACTCTCTCCTCCACCCAGGTAAAGCAACAACCCCAGAAAAAACAACCAATAACCAAAACATGAGTATTGCCTCACAAATCAACATCTACTTTGTGAACACCGTCCTCTCCTTAGTTACAGGGAACAATTCCACCCAACCATCTCTTCCACTTAATGTGGAAACTAACAGCAACTCTTTTGACCTCAAACCTGTCCCAACTAATACCATAAAAACAATACTGAAAAAAAAAATTAAACCTTCTTCCTTAGCAGCTTACCAACTCCCCAGTGAGTACCTAAAACTGTCAGCTGATGCCATAGCTCTGCCTGTTTTCATTCTGGTAAATAGGTCTATAGCAGAACAATATGTCCAAAAATTATGGAAAATTCCTTGTATCACCCCTCTACATAAAGGAGGAACATCAACAGAATTAAACAATTACAGACTCATAACCATCCTTTTCCCCCATGTCAAAATTCTGGAAAAATGTATACATGTTCAATTGCTAAAATACCTGCTATGTCACAACCTTATATCTCCCTCTCAACATGGTTTCAGACCAAAACACAGCACCGACGAAGCCCTAACTAATTTCTCTAACACCATCAACCAACTCAGAAATTCAAATGAGCAAGTAGCATCTATCTTCCTAGACATGTCAAAAGCATTTGGCATTGTCTCCCATCAGAAACTCCTTAATACTCTTGCCTCACTAAACCTATCAAAGACCTCCCTCTTCTGGTTACTAAGCTATCATTCTGGCAGACAACAAGCAGTATGATGGAAATCCAAACTCTCACCACTTCTGCCTGTCTCAGTCGGAGTCCCCCAAGGATCCATACTAGGGCCCCTTCTTTTTCTCCATCTTCTCTAATGATTTAGCCTCATCCACAACACATGCTAAATGTGGACGAGTCAACTTTAATCTGTTCAGCAAATATCTTACCTAACCTCCAAATAGTAGCCCAAAAAGCTTTTAATGATATAGAAACATATCTAAGTAAATCGCAACTAATCTTAAACCCCAAAAAAACACAGTTAATGCTATTTATGAGTAGCAAACAATCACTTTCCATCCCTCTTTTCACCATTCTGTCAGCAAACAACACGGTCATCCAACCAGTTGAGCATACAGAACTCCTTGGCATGACAGTCGACAACAAACTCAGATTTGACCAACACATAGCCATCACAATTAAGAAGGTTCACGTTAGACTTGGCTCACTGTACAGAAGCAAGCTATTCCTCACTGATACCAGACTAGCCATATCCAGAACCTTCCTCCTGTCTATGCTGCTATATGCTTTCCTCCTTTTTACTAACTTAAAACAAGTCATACTTAACCAAATTCAAAACTTGCTACAACAAAATAGGTCGCTTCGTAGCCAACCTTCACCAACAAACCCACCATTTTATTGCTCTACGTAAATTAAACTGGCTCATATTACCTAACCTTCTCTGACTCTTGCAACTTAAATTTAAACACAATATCATCTTCCATCCTGACAATTGCCCGTCTCTCAAGGAACTTGTTGTTCCCTACTCATGCCCACAAATTCTAAGATCTGCAGACAGAAACTTCCTTGCAATAAACAAAGCTAACAACATTCATGGTAAAGCCCTATTCTCAATCAAATAACAAAATTATGGAACTCTCTGCCTCACAACCTCCAAAACACACTTGAATCTACCAGTTTCAAACTACTGTTTGAACATCTATCCAAAAACTGGCATTGCTCCTGCACCAAACCTGACTGAGAAGATATCTACAACTCTCTCAACACACTGTCCACTCCTTACCTCATTTTCTCCCTCTCCTTAGTGTTATTACTACTCAAAAAATATATATAATATATATATATATATATATATATATATATATATATATATATATATATATATTTATATATATTTTTTATATATGGCTCAATGCCAAAAAGTGCAGTGTCATCCCCTTTGGTAAAAACTCTGTACCCATGAACTACCAAATAGGCAGCAATCTCCTTAACACTGAATGCGTGATAAGAGACCTTGTGACCCAGGTGGACAGTAGTTTCTCCTTTGATAGTCACATCGCCACAGTAGTCAGGAAGTCCTTCTACGTGGCACACCTCATCATAAAAGGATTCTCATCCAGGAAAAAATAGGTCATTGTTCCCCTCTACTCGACCCTCATTAGACCCATTATAGAGTACAACGCCCCTTTTGGAATGTACCTCACAAGGCATCCGCAGCAGCTGGAAAGGCCACAGAAGTACCTCACAAAGAGGATTGCTGGCCTCAAACAAATGCCCTACACTGACTGCCTCAAAAAACTCCAGCTGTACTCCATAGCATATCGCCTACTCCGGGGTGATCTCTGCCTAACATATAAAGCTATATCAAACCCAGAGCTGTTGGACATGCTACCCCTAAAGAAATCCCAATCCCTCAGAGCTACACACTCTAGGGACCTAAACCTTGTCACCACAATAAACAGGACATGCTGGAGGGATAGATTCCTGTCCCAGAGACTTCCCATACTCTGGAACAGGCTACCTATCTATGTCAAGCAAAGTTCTTCATTAGCACTCTTCAAGAAAAATCTTGATGAGTGGATGGGAAATAAGAAATACACCCGTGGGATCACTTCTGTGTCTCTGCTCGACAGTGGCGCAGGAAAATAACTTTCTTGGGTGGCGTAAGCCAGGGAACCTTGTTGGCTAGGCTTACGTAGGCCCTTGGGCCGATAGCCTAATACCTACCTATGAACCTATTCAATAATTTTGATTATGTCTGTTTATTGATATGCATAATTTCAGTTTTGCTTTTATAATATTTATTTTTTCTCTGTTTAAGCTTGGAGAGTATTTGTCTAAAATAATGTGACACAATTTATATTAATTTTTTTATAGTTCATTGTTTATATTTTCATAGTTTTCTTGAATTTTATAGGGTGTTTATTAAAAAGTTGAAGTTGAGATTGATGGGATGTCTGAACTAACTAGGGCAAATGTGTCCATTATATTAAGGAAGATCTCCTGATGTTCACTTAGAAATGCAAGCAGCTACCTGAGTTGCTGCCACCTCAGGTAGATGTGGCTTTGGCAAAAGAATACCCCACTGAATAAACTTTATCTGCAAATTTAGACATTTTTTCACTTAGTAAAGTGATGAGCTTATTTGGTTTTTGTTTTGTCTGCATTGAGAATGCTATAAATAAAATGTACAGAGCACCTTTGCATTACTTACTGAAAGTCTAAATTGCTCTGTGAGGGTCCTACATTGTTGAGCATTGTTAGGATTGCTGTAATGAACTGTTCTGTTTTTCAGCTGGAACTTGCTAGGCAGTGGTATAAATTAATTATTCATTTGGATACTTTGATAGTTGATTCATTTTTTTTACCTTTTGGCTGTTCTGCATTGTTTTTTACAAATTTTGACCCTTATCATGATAGGAGTACTGTGCTTGTACATAAAAATAAAAGAATCATCAGGACATATTCAAGACATATTCATATTTTTATTGATTTTGTCAACATTTTATTGAAAATAAACTTATTTGACAGATTACTTACATAATTGCAATTGCATTTATAGAACAACATTATGCAAATATACCTACAGCTAACCTTGCTAGGCTACCTTTGCCTGCCTTCAGGTGTAGGCCATCAGCTGATGATGACATGCGTAACACATCTTAAAGGAAAAGAAAAAATGCTACATTTGTATGGTGTGATGGCTGGTTGTGTTCATCACCAGACAAAGAAAACAACTGATACAACTGGAAGAGGGCATTCTATACTGAAAACTCAGTCTCAGACTCCAACAATTCAAGGCTGTTTACTGTAGACCCTTAGAAAAAATGGGGTAAATGATTCCCTCAGTTTACTGCTACTGCTCTGTACGTTTGTCAGTAAACTGAATCTTGCTCATAAAATCATCACAAATTCTCTTTAGATATTTATACTAACCACAGTCAGATCTTTCCGATAGGTTGCAGTGCAATAATGTTCTACAGCTATCACTTGGAAAAAAACACTGTCTCTTTACCTTTTTAAATTCCAAGTTGAATCTTTGGAATGGAGACATAGGTCCATGAAAGGAATAACCATATTACCTCTCCCAAAGTATTAGTCTGTGTCTAAGTGCCACTAAAGGCACTTCTGATAGCTAAAAGAACAATGTTTTTAGTTCCACATGCTCTTTGAGTTATCCTTAAACAATCTATCTAGGAGTACTCATACTCAAGCTCTTATTAAAAGTATTTTCTCTAGGAATACTAGTACTGCGACTGATACTCAAGCTTTTATTAAAAGTATTTTCTCTAGGAATACTAGTACTGCGACTGATACTCATGCTCTTATTAAAATTATTGTAAATGATCTTGAGCATAGCCATGGTGTCCAGGTGACTTATAGCTGCTGTCCTTTACATTGGCTGCGATGCTCATGCTTCAACCTGTGTACTCGTGTACTAATTTCTACCAGAGATATGCCAGTGGTCATCTTGAGGCGAATTATGTATCAACATAAATTCACAGATGTGTCAGTGATAGATATGAATCAGTCCAGTAGTTTAATTTCAGTGATGATGCTTTTCTTCTTCACCTGGTCTGTTATACAGATTACTTGATAAATAATTATCGAAAGGTTTTCCAGTTTTTAAATGAACCTAGTGGTTGAACACATGTGGTCTATAAGCAGCAGAACTTGAACAAGTTCATGAAATGATTATGTAGAAAAGTAATTTATCATTGACTTGTGTAGTTCTACTAATTGAAAGTGTCTTTGTTCTACAAATTCGTCCAGAGCAGAGAAGTCTGCCTAATGAGTTTTAATACTCTTTTACTGAAACATACAACTAACACAGAGCAAAATCTGGAACATTTGCAACACCTTCTTTCCCCACTCCATCCATGCATAAATTAACATCTTCTATTCAGCCTCTGATCTGTATTTGCTAAATGAATTGCCTAACATACTACTATACTTTACTTTGATTAGTACAGTCGTACATAATCTGCAGAAGCATAGAGATCAGCAGGGCAGGCGAATGTGGCGTGAGGGTCACTGCGGACATCCTAGCTGTAAATGATAAAGATATGAATGCCCATCAGTAATGTAATCACAAGCTGTAGTACAAGCCTGAAAGTACAATAATTGCAGAAATATCTAGTAATTAATTACTCAATTAACATTAACATTTTAGCACCGTTGTTCACAGACACTTAAGCCAGACAATCCCAACTGTTATTCTCTCATGGAAAGTCTAGCAGGATGTATTATACCACTTCCTGTGGAATTACAATCCTATGCTTTGTTTTTTGATTTTTGTTAAGAAAAGTTGACCTTGTTAGAGTAATCTTATAGGCCTTTATTTTTAAGTCACAACATGTCATGCTGTACACTCTCCAGTGGTAAAAGAATTTAAATGTGTCATTATGTTGCTATATATTACACAGTAACTTCAAAAACTGAAAATGTATTACTTTAGAATGGAAAAATGAACCTCAAGAGGCTGTCTGCTTAAACGTGTCTAAAACTGGGAGAAAATACCATTTCATTTTAAAGTGCAGAACTAAATACTTTAATAATGCTGGTGTCTGATGAAAAATTCACTTTTTATTTTGTTTATTTTATTTTTTTTTTTAAATGCTAATGATAACAAATATAGTACTTTGATACCCAATTGTACCTAGCAAGAAAGGAATAATTATTTTTCTCATTTACTAAAACAGACACTTTAAAAATATCATTAAAAGCTAAAACAGTATAAAACATTACTTGCAGACCATAAAACGGGAGAAGGGAAAGAGTGGGGCGTTACTGTTTCACAGGTCAATTGATGTTGCAGACAGAGGTTAGGATAAGTGGAGAAGTTAGATAGATTCCATGACAAGGCAGAATAAACAATCAAAAACAGGCTACAGGAAATGTCTGTGTTCCAAACAGGGATGACTCACCATTTTTTGAACAAATGTTAGAGTTATGGAAACAGTCAGTGAAGTACAGTATACTATGTTACTAGATGATAAACTTTAATTTACTCTTACACACTCCAATGGATAGATTATATAATAGAGAGGAGCCACATAAAAAAGTACAATAGGTACTTAATAGATATCTAAAAGTGAGGAGATGGTGTGACAGCTGAAGATATATGCATGGCACTCAAGCTGCAATCACATTTTTCAGGAACCATTCTAAACAAGGACAAGGTGGGTCTAAGAGAAGCAAGGGCTAATCTAAAAAGGGGCATCAAAGAAGCCAAGAGGGAGTATGGAATAAAGGTACAAAGTTGCTTCGGGGACATGAGGGATACCAGGAGCCACTGGTAAGGCATTCAGCAGTTAACTGACTACAAGACCAAGCCAGTTCAATGTGATGACAGCATGGAATTTCAGGATAGGCTAAACTCATTCTATGGTAGATGTTAGGAGAAGAACAACCTAGAGGCTACAAAACTACCCACTGGTCAGAATGAGACAATGCACAGACTTAACCCTGAAGAAGTGGGAAGCCAACTTAAGAAAGTGAACCCAAAGAAGGCTGCAGGGCCTGATAACATTCAGGACAAAATATTAAAATAATGCACAGACCAAGTGTTCCTAATCCTTACAGATATTTTCAATGCCTCCCTGGTGCTTGAAAATGTACCAGCATGCTTCCAAGGTAACTAATGTAATCCCACTGCCCAAAAAAGCCAATCCGACCTGCTTAAATGACTACAGACCAGTGGCACTAACCTCAAATGTAATGAAATGCTTTGAAAGGATAGGAAAAAAAGCATCTGTCAGAATCTCTGCCACCGACCTTTGACCCTCTACAGTTTGCCTATCAGCTAAGCAGATCCACTGCAGATGCCATTTTGGTGGCCCTGCACCTCTCTCTGGAATATCTTGAAGAGAATAACAACTATATCAGGCAGTTGTTAATTGACTTCAGCTCGGTATTCAACACAGTGGTTCCGATGCAACTTGTAGACAAATTTAACCTTGGCATCAACAAGCGCCTCTGCAACTGGCTCCTTGACTTCTTGATTGGAAGACAACAGAAGACATGTGCTGGTAACAACACATCAGGTGTATTTCCACTCAACACTGGTGTGCCTTTCAGAGCTTTACTAGAAAGGCTCACCAAGACTCTGCTACACTTTGCTGAGAGAGAAAGGTTAGTTTGCCTTTTATTTGTTGTATTTTGTATTACTTTATTGCCTTTTTCTATTTTGAATACTGTGATTTGTTTTCTTTACCTTGTGTTTTACTTGCATTCTGCTTTTAACTGCATATTAAAACTTGAAAAGAGACCACAGCTCTGTCTCTTGTGAGTCAGGCAGAAAGAAACACCACTGTCTTTCTAGTTGCCTGCTCCTTATGTTAATTTGACGTTATATCTCATTTTCTCTCTGCTTTTACTGGCTAGTGTGAGCAAGCACAAAATTATCATTTTGTGAAATCACTCCCCTTCAACTATTTAAATGTATTGGCTATCCTACTGTATTCCGTAGTACCAGAATGCAAAAGTGACCACCCCCTTTCAATCTATCTTGCTGTTTTAAAAATAGTGACTCTACTAAAACGTAACTTTTTAGACAGGTAAAACGTTAGTTACATACTTTCACATCTAATTCCTGTAGTGCATAATGCAGTGTTTAGGATAAACCATTTTTTTCATCTTACCTTTAAGCATCTGTTGCAAGACCACCAGTTATTGGCGAGTCCACATTATGCCTCTCAGTAGTCATATTGGGATTACTGCTTCTGTTTTCTCCTGGTAAGAGAAGGAGTGCAGTTACATTATTTCCTGGAGTCTGCTGATCACCAGGAAGCTTAATAACTGCTTTGTAGGCAACAGCTTGGAATCTGTGCTTATATTCTGATCCTGGTGAGAGTAGGAGCAGAGTGCATTGATTCCTGACTCGAAGTCCCTGTGACTAGCACTTGCTGTAAAATCTGCTGGAGACCACTAGGAAGCCTTAAACTGATACAAGCACTCACCTCTCCTTGTTAATAAGGAGAAATTAATCATAGGCACTAAACAGCCTATAATTGCAAAGTACCTTGCCAAGGTAAGGGAAAGAAAACGCACCTAACCAGGCATGTCCAAGTGTCAGCTTTTGGTGATTTCTCCTGTCCACCTGATGAATGTAGGCATACTGGGGCAATGCAGCAATTACCTCATGTACACAGACAACCCTTTCATCCTACCACCCAACACTACAACCTGCGAGAGATGCACTTAAATAGCCAAACTGGAAGCAAACCTGCTCCAGCCAAGATTGTGCTAGACAATCAAGAGGAGAAGGTTAACACCCACACTACACCTCAAGCAACACATAGCCCTTCAAAACCCTCACCACTAAAACCCATACATAGCAACACTAAACCCACATATGCAGAGGCCTTTAACATTAACCTGCCCAAGCAACAAGGATCTCTGAAGCTGAAACGCAAACAAACACCCATCACATCCAAAGTATCACATAGCTCACAATACCAGTGTGCCACCCAACAACAGCCCCTAAGGCAAGACAACGTACCCAACATTTTAGTCATAAGTGACTCTATAGTCAGGCACACTGATGTCCCACTCACCAAGCTGAAGAAGGAGAACATTACAGTTAGCTGCCTGGCGGGTTCCAGGATCCGCCACATAACGCATGCACTCAAGTCACTCCACAAGTACAAATACGACTCTGACATTGTCCATGTTGGAGTGAATGACTTGAGATGTACCTCCCAGGACTACATGAAAAGAGACATTGGAAGAACTCTCAGATCATGTGACCCAGGCAGGTATGACCTTAGCCCTGAGCAGCATCCTGCCTTCGCCCAGAATGATATCACAGTATAAGGACAACATGATTGACTTTAACAAGTGGCTAAGCTTCAGGGGATCCAGTATCTGTCTGCCTGGGATGACATGATCGACAAACCACGATGCTTTGCCAGAGATGGTCTGCACCTGTTGCTCCTTGGATTCAGGTTACTGGCTAAGGCTCTTGCCACCCCTTTAGTGCCTTTTTTAGGCAAGGCTCAAAGGACAAAACCACCACCGTAACAGGTACAAGTATGCAAAATCTGAAGATAATGCTACTCAATGCTAGAAGTCTAAACCTCAAAATGCACTCTCTCGTGGCACTCCTAAAAATGGAGAACATCAATACCTGTGCAGTAACTTAGACCTGGTTCAAGACTCCAGAGAACACCCCTGCAATACCAGGCTACAACTGTTACCACACTTCTCGGCCACCAAACCAGGACCAAGACACTAAAGCTGGAGGAGTGTCCATATTCACCAAGGATATTCACACCTCCATGCTAGTTGCCCAACACAATGCATCTGAAATTTTCCAGGTGCAACTAACACTAGGTAAGACTGCAATCCAAACTGTAGCTTGCTACAGATCCCCCACCATGCCCAAGATTCTCACTACACCTTTATAAACATACTGGAAGATATTAAGATACAACCAAACACCATAATACTGAGTGATTTCAACTACCCTGCCATTAACTGGGAAAACTACTATTGTACCAACAGCTTTGCCCAACAGTTCTTGGAATTCATAAATTTCAGTGCCCTGGATCAACTAATCCATAGTCTTACCAGGGGCTCCAATATCCTGAACCTGGTCATTACCAACATGGGAAATCGATACTCCACACCAGTGGTCACCCCTTCGTTGGTTAGGTCTGACCATAAGCTAATCACATCCCAGCCCCACCTCCCAGTAAGGAAACATCCATAAAAAAATTTCTCCAAGGCCAACTTCCTGCTACTCAAGTCAGAAGTGACAAACTTTATGACAACCATGCAGACGGGAACTGAAAGTTCAACTGCCAAATCCTACACTAAAGCACTGTACGAGCACATCCACTCGTGCATGAATCGTGCCATCCCAAATAGAACCAATGAGCACATCCACTCGTGCATGAATCGTGCCATCCCAAATAGAACCAAGACACTCTCCTTCCAAAAAAGGAAGCCACTCTGGTGGTCCCCTGTCATAAACAAACTATACAACAGAAGGAATAAACTGTTGCAGAAAAGAGGAAAATCCCAGGATGCAAAAAACTCCCTTACCAGCCTCAGTAAGAAGCCGAGATCCCTTATAAAATCCTCCAAAACTAGCTATGAAAATAAAATTTCCAAAGATTCCAAAGACAACCACAAGGCATTCTATAGCTATGTCAGGAATCTAAATGGCAATGCTCAGATCTGCTCTGAGCTACAACAGAATAACATTAAATATACTGATCTCAAAGACATTGTCAATATCCTGGCAGATCGCTTCAGTGCCAACTTCAACCACCTTCACCCCTTAAAGGGCCCATCTCAATACTGACAGATTTCCAAATTCCGGTAATCACGGCCACACAGGTAAAAAACACACTCTTCAAAGCTAAGAATACAGCATCCATGGGACCAGACGACATCCTGTGCTGTGTACTACATGAACTACAAAATGAACTGGCACCTCACCAAGGTCTCATGTTTAATCATAGCCTCACCTCAGGCTTCGTGGCCATTGAGTGGTGCACAGCTACAGTTATCCCACGAAGGTAAAAGAACCTTATAGTATACAAGCTATATCACATTTATTATTACACTCATTATTTAATGTATAAACATTAAAATATAAAAAAGTTAAAGTAGTTCATGATTCTTATCTAGGACATGTTAAGCATACAGGACAAATAGGGTGAAATATTCATATATTTATTTATATATTTAATATGTATTGTATTTCATTTCCTTAAAAAAGCAGTTCTTGTTTGAGTTTATTGAACCATTGCTATTTTCATTCTGCATGCATATATATTTTAGTATGGTAGTAAATATATATTCTAAAATTGATTTGTAACAGGTTTTAAACTTTGAAAATATTAATTCTCAGTTTGAGTAGTGGGTTGTCCTTTCATTATCTAATTATGTAATTAAGTATTTTCTGCATTTAAACTACATTTTGAGCATGTTTTGTCTGATGAAGGTTGAGCAACAGTTATTGGAATTAAAGCCCATGCAGATTTCTTCTAAGCTGTTTCCTTGCATTTTGTGTTTTTAAACAGTTATCCCACTCCACAAGGGAGGATCCACCTTGGATCCTGGGAACTACTGTCCCATCAGTCTGACGAGCCTGATCTGCAAGGCCATGGAATATATTATCATGGAACTTATAAACAAAGACATTGACAACCTTCAAACACTGGACCCTACCCAGTTTGGGTTCATGAAGGGCCAATCATGTCTCCTGAACCTGACTAACTTCTTCGAATCAGTCTCCAGAGCCGTGGACAAGGGTAAGGCGGTCCACACAGCCTATCATGACCTGCCAAGGCCTTTTACACCATTCCTCCACTCTGGAATCATAGATAAATTTACTAAGCTGGGCATAAATCCCTACATCATGCTTTGGGTTGCCAACTGGCTTACTGACAGAACCCATACTGTAAAAGTAGCTGACTCCAAATCCAGCTCCAGACAAGTGACAAGTGGAGTACTTCAGGGTTCAGTCCTGGGACCATTCTTGTTTGGCATCTACTTCTCTGAAGTACAGGCCAACACTAAGGGACTCTGGCTAACAAAGTTCGCAGATGACTGCAAACTGGGAGCCATTATTTAATCAACAAATAATGTGGACATTCTACAAAAGAGCCTTACAGAAACAGATGCTTGGTGCCAGAGCCATGGGCTCAAGCTAAATTCCAAGAAGTGTATAGTTATCCCCCTTGGGAAAAAAACATGTACTAATGAATTATCACATAGGTGGCAGTACACTAAACACTGAAATTGTGATAACAGACTTAGGAATACAGGTGGACAGTGGTCTCAGCTTTGATAACCACATCGCCACAACAGTCAGAAAATCCTTCTGTTTGGTACACCACATCACTAAGGGCTTTTCATCCAGAAAAAAGGAGGTCATTGTCCCACTGTACTCTTCCCTCATTAGACCCATCATAGAGTGCAATGCCCCATATGGTATGTACCTCACAAGACATCTGCAACAACTGGAAAGGCCACAGAAACTCCTCACTAAAAGAATCACAGGCCTAAAGCAGATGCCCTATGCTGACCGACTAAAAAAACTCCAGCTATACTCAGAGGCGATCTCTGCTTAACATACAAGGCCATGTCAAACCCAGAGCTGTTGGACATGCTACACAAAGAAATCCCAATCCATCAGAGCCACACGCTCCAGGGGCCTAAACCTTGTCATCACAATGAATAAAACATGCTGGAGGGATAGGTTCCTGACCCAAAAACTCCCCATATTCTGGAATAGACTGCCCATACATGTCAAGAAGAGCACCTCCTTGGACCTCTTCAAAAGGAACCTTGACAACTGGATGGGAGATAGGAAATTTACCCCGGGGATCATGTCAGTTGTCCTGCTAGACAAGGATCCGGGGAAGTAAATATTGTGGGAAGAAATAGGCAGGGAATTGTTATGGGTAGGCTTGTACAGGCCCTATGGCTGATAGCCTAGTACCAACCTATATACCTTAAACGTGTGTACTTAGTCCTCTACTATTCACCATTCTTATCCAATAAACATCCAGGGAATATTCAGGAACTATTTTAAGGCTAACCTCTTGTATTAAGTGAGAATCTGTCAAAATTTCAAGCCCCTATAAACCCTGAGAACATTTCTGCCTATGCAGAACTGTTCACAGAAACCCTGCACAAGCATGTTAATAGCGGCATAGAGGCACCTGTACCCACCAGAAATAAGTACAGAAGTAACTCAAAAAACAACCCAACCTGGTGGAATCACAAAATCAATTGGCTGTATAACAGGAGGAAGAAAATCATGGCAAAAATTAGGAGGTGCAGCACCCAGCAGGATAAAAGCACTCTCATTAAACTAAACAAACAACTCAGAGGACAATCAAAGTCTACCAAAGCCAAATTTAAGGTAAGTTTGCAAGGACAACCACAAAGCATTCTTTAGTTATGTCCACAACCTCAAAGGCAATACACAATTGTGTGCAGAGCTCATTATAAATGGAGCCACCTATACTGAGCCAGAAGATATAGCAAACCTCCTGGCTGATAAATCCAGCTCCAACTTTACTCTTCTCTCCCCCTCAACCTTCTCTCAGGAAATATCATCAAATATAACTCCCCCTACTATCACTAGGGAACAGGTCCTTAATGCTCTCTCTAAGACCAAGAACACTACATCTATAGGCCCAGACAATATCCCAGGATGCCTTCTAAATAGCATGAAACATGACCTATCAGGGCCGCTGTGATTACTATTTAACTGTAGCCTCCAAACAGGCTTCATTCCTCATGAATGGAGAAAGGCAACAGTCATCCCTCTGCACATAGGAGGGCCATCTACAGACCCTGGAAACTACAGACCCATAAGTCTCACTAGTCTTACATGTAAAGCCATGGAAAGAATTATTATGGAGATGATCAACAGAGATATATTAAACCTCCAGACACTGGACCCAACCCAGTTTGGTTCCGCCAAGGGCAGATCATGCCTACCCAACCTGGTGGACTTCTTTGAGAAGGTCACCAAAATGGATGAGGGCAAAATTGTTCACACTGCCTACCTTGACCTGGTTAAGGCATTTGACACAATACCCTATTCGGGCATTGTTGACAAACTCAAGAGTTTAGGTACAAACCTGTATGTCATCTGGTGGATAGCCAACTGGCTCACAGACAGGACCATGGAAGTTAGAATTGGGGAGTCCACCTCTACAAAGAGGCCAGTCACAAGTGGAGTCGCTCAGGGATCAGTCCTTGGACCACTCATTTTTGGCATTAACTTCTCAGAAGTCAAGGCCAATGTCAGTGGTCTCTGGCTGACTAAATTTGCAGTTGATTGCAAATTAGGAGCTGTCATTGAATCTCACACTGACACAAATGTTCTTCAGGAGGGGCTGACACAGACAAACAACTGATGTCAGAGTCATGCACTAAAACTAAATGCCAAGAAATGCATAATAGTACAATTTGGGAAGTCATCCATCCCTGGTAACTATCACAATAACAACACACCCCTTAGAGTTGACCCAGTAGTCAGGCACTTGGAAAACACACAGCAATCTAGCCTTTGATCATCATGTGTCTACAGTGGTGAGGAAATCATTCTATGTTGCACAACTTTTAAACAAAGGTATGGCATCTAAGTCCAAGGAAGTCATTGTTCCACTGTATTCGGCATTCATCAGATCTATCATTGAGTACAATGGCCCCTTTGGTATGTACCTAACCAGGTGTGTCCAACAACTGGAATGTCCACAGAGGTTTCTCACTAAAAGAATACAGGGCCTATCCCTGTATTCTGTCTCTTATAGGCTTTTGAGGGGAGATCTATGCCTGGCATAAAGGGCATTGTCACACCCCCAGTCTGATGGACCTCCTGCATATCCACAAGATAAACAGTTCCAGAATTACCCATTCTAAAGACTTAAACCTTGCCTGTGATATAGATAGGACCTGCTGGAGAGAGGGTTCATATTACGTTGTCAAACTTTTAAAAGTCCGAACGCCATATGGTCAGACCCATGCACTCGAACTTTCAAAAGTTCAAAAACGTCAAAACATAAAAATAAAAACAGAAAAAAAAACCTACCTGATGATTGTAAGCACACCCCACACCCACCACTCTTTAAATATACCAACTCCGAGATCGCACTACAGTGCAGTAAAAGGAAATCTTCCCTTTCCACACTGAACGGAAATCCCCATTGAAACATTTGAACTTTTCCAAGTTCAAACATATGGGTTCGATGATATGGCATTCAAACTTGTTACAGTTCAACAATGTAGTATGTCTCCTGGAGAGATATGTATGTATCCCAGAGACTACACCATCTATATAACAGGGTCCCCATCCATGTGAAGCAGAGTTCCTCCCAAATCCAATTCAAGTGCAACTTGGACAATTGGATGGAAAACCATAAATTCATCCCTGGTTTGGCACCTATATCTCTGATACAAACAGGTAACCTGTAAATGGTTCATCTCCCAGGCCCATGCTTACACTTATCAAGGGTATCAGAACTTGTCAGAGATTTGGGATGCATGACTAGGCTTAAAAAGGCCCTTGTGGCCATTAACCTAGTAAACACCTATGAACCTATGAAAGGCTGCTCTGCAAAATTTCCCAATAACCATGTCATCAAATTCGTAGACAATACCACTGGAGTGGGTCTCATAAAGGGTGATGATGAGAGGGAATACAGGAACTAAGTCAGCTCTCTGATCAAATGGTGCAAAAATAACAACTTGGATCTGAATGTCAATAAAACTAAAGAAATTATTATTAACTTCACAAAAAGCCCAACCATTCACTTGCCACTTGAGATCAATGGTAAGATGGTAGAGAGAGTTCAGTCTACAAAGTTCTTGGGGGTCCACATCTCAGAAGACCTCTTTTGGTCCATGAACACAGGCCAGAAAAAAAGCTCACCAATGCCTGCATTTCCTGAGAAGGCTCAAAAGACCAAAGCTTCCTGTGAATGCTCTATCCACTTTCTGTAAAGGAGCTATTGAAAGTATTCTCACCTGCAATTTTATTGTGTGGTACAGAAACAGTACTACGGCAGAGAGGAAGAAGCTTCAAAGAGTGGTGAGGATTGTGGAAAACATAATGGGCAGAAGTCTTCCAACCATGCAAGAACGTTTTACAAGAAGAAGCATAAAGAGGGCATACAAAACACTTAGTGACATACCACATCTAGCACTTGGCTGATTTGCTTGACATTCATCTGGCAAGAGGTACTGCAGCATCTACAGTAGGACCTCCAGGCTCTTGAACAGCTTCTATCCAACAGTAATAAGGATCATAAACTCTGACACCAACTTGTAGGTCTCCTACCTCCAAACATGATCTCACTAGTAATATTATACTGAAAGTGATGCATTATTTAATTCACTATAGTTAATATAGTCTTACAAAAAAACAATATATTTCTCTTAAAAGTGCAATTGCAATAATTCCTCATGTGCAATATTAACAATCTGCTTTTTCTTAACTTTTTCTGTGTGCAGTATTATTTGTTCATATGTTTAGGCTTGTATGTATGAGTAGTTTTACCTGAATAGAAATAAGTTATAAGGAGTATTATTTCATGTGTATTAGTCTTTAGAATAGTTGTGTATATGCCATGTCTTATTCTTTTAATACTTAAATTGCCTCTGTATTCACCTGAAATTTTGTTTAGGTTGCACTTGTGTTTCCTAAATGACAATAAAGTTTTCTTTGAATCTTTGAAGTTTTCTTTGAAACAAGGTAGTGGTTGGATGTTATATTAGTTCCATAAGAAGTGCAGAGGTTGAAAGTGGAAAGCCTAATATCTGATGTTTTCACCTCCCTCTAGATTCTGCGATTATGAGTGGGCATATGAGGACACTAATGCTGTGCTTGCAAAAGAAGTGAAGGAAGTGATATCTCAAAAACTAACTATAGGTTACAAATTGTGTCCTAGCTGATGGGAAGGCTGCAAAGCTGTCTTAAGAATGGAGATAAAAAAGGGAAACATCAACTATAGTAGAAAGGAAAGAGCAATGATTACTAGAGGTCCAGAGTGCAATTCTAGCTAGTTGGACTGGGAGAAGTCAGTTGAAGGAAATGCCACATAACCAAGACCTTGATTTTCTAAAGACATGAAGGGCAGAAGCAGGATTAATGAAAAAGAGGAACTTTTGGTGACTCAGAAGAGGGGATCTGAAACAGACTGCATGGGTATTTAAGATGTGGACCGCAGCTAAAATGGTGGATCAAGACCTGGATGGAAGGAGGGAACAGCAGTAAAAGAAGACCATGATACCAAGGAAGCATTTCATAAATATAATATTGAATTATATTAAAAGAGAACATTAAGGGAATGGCAGTATGAGGCAGCCCACACTTGGCAGCTTATAGAAGAAGAAGGAGTGGATCTGGACAGGGTAATATCAAAATATGAGATGAAAAGAGTAAAACTTACCTTGAAATCAAATAAAACAAGGGGGTGTATGGATTCTCTGGGAATTCTATAAATGGATCGAAAAACAATACCACATTTTTCAATGAATATATATAATACTATTGTGAAATTTAGCAACTTAAACCCAATTGTCAGTTAAGTGGCTACAGTGGGATTAACAAAAGTTAAAAAAGCTTGTCCATGAATCAGTTGTTTAAAACCAATTAAAAAAGCTTATCCATGGTTGGGAGGGTGGCCTAATGGTTATGGTGTAGGTGCAGGGTTTGCCTTACAATGAATATATATAATACTGTTGTGAAATTTAGAAACTTAAATCCAATTGTCAGTTAAGTGGCTACAGTGGGATTAACAAAAGTGAAAGAAGCTTATCCATGAATCAGTTGTTTTAAACCAATTAAAGAAGCTTATCCATGGTTGGTAGGGTGGCCTAATGTTTACAGTGTTTGCCTTACAAACACAAGGTGCAGGGTTTGAGTCTCACAAGGGATAATTGGCTAGGCTTAAAATGGCTCACAAGGGCAGTTAGCTTACTACTGACCTATGAATTAGTTGTTTTAAACCAATTTCATTGATAAATATTGAAGTTAATATTCTGGCAGAGGTACTGGCTGAGAAGTTGGAGATGATACTCTCAAAAGTTATCAAAGGGGGACATAATTGGTTTGTTCAAGACTGAGAGATAGCCAGAAATTGGTGGAACTTGGTGGCCTTTCTGTATTACTACAGTGAGGGGTAAAATGGACCAGGGATAGTTCTGTTTGATATTAAAAAGGCATTTTATTCTGTGAAATGGAATTTCCTGGTTAAAGTATTAAAAGAGAAGAAAATCAGAGAGGTGCTTCTAAAAGTGCCTACTGAGGTTATACGCAAAGCCTGTTTTTAGAATTTGGATAAATAGGAGTCTGTCTGAGCAAGGCAATATAGCCAGGGGGACTACACAGGTTTTTCCCTACTGTCTTCAGGTTCAGTCTTATAAATTATGGAGCATTTGTCTTATAGAATGTAGTAGGCTTCTTAGAGGAAATACAAGGTACACAGGTATTCACCATACTTTTTACTTAATAAAACACAGCCAGTCCACAAGGACCAAGCACAACTACACAAAAAAATAAAAAATAAAACGGACCACCAAGGTCAATCGCTCCACTTTATTTGGAAACACAAACCAAATGAACTAAGTGTTTTCGCCAGATGCCAAGTCCGACTTCATCAGAGTCTGATAAAGCTGGACTTGGCATCTGGCGAAAGCGCTTAGTTAGTTTGGTTTGTGTGTCCAAATAAAGTGGAGCGATTGACCTTGGTGGTCCGTTTTATTTTTTATTTTTTTGTTTAGTTATGCTTTTTACTTATTTTTGGATGACTGTTCATTAGTAGTGATATAAGAGATACAAATAAGGGAACATTAACTATATTCCATAGGTTCATAGATTAGTACTAGGCTAACTGCCTTTATGGGCCATTTTAAGCCTAGCCAATCACCCCATGTGAGAATCAATCCCTGCACCTTGTGTCTGTAAGATAAAACTCTTAACCATTATACCAACTTCTTAGCAAAGTTTGGGATGCATTTTGGCCTTCAATGCAATACTCACAAAATCAATTATAGTTAAAAATGAGGAAACTGTTTGTGATTCTTAGTGGGCAAAACTTGGATGGAAATGTGGTAAGAATTTGTTTCATCTGGTTGAAAATGTCGAAACAGATTGATTGGGGAAAGGAGTACCTCCTTTCAGACTATTTCTGGGAAGAGCAAGGCTATAGTGGTGCTGCTACATTGTTTACAGTATGAAATCTGCCATTTCCTGAGTTTCGTCCAAAGCTATCAGAGTTACAGTCTCTAATGTATGAAGTTATATTAGGTACTAAATGTCGGAGATTATCTGCAGTAAAAGCACAGGTCTCTTCTGGGTATGGAGGGTGGGGGCACTTCAGGATAGCCACAGGTATACATTAGCCTGTCAGCTTGTTCAGCTGTGGATGGGTTTGAACCAAACTGTATGTCATACACAACAGTCTCAGAGGTGATGGAAAGGGATATTCTAGGAATGACTTCTTTCCTAGGACTATATCTCAAAGGAATAAGAGGGTTATGTTGGGATATTGGACCTATAGGTGGTAAGTGGGATCACCCAAAAGTATGTTGAAGTATTACAGACAAGGTGAAAGCTTCGTGGGAAGGTGCAGGCATTACAAAATGGTCTCATATTTTGACATCTAATAGAAGATCTTCTAAAACATTTGATATACTTTGTAGGGAACATGAGATACCTAAGAGGGATTGATTCACAGTTGAGCATCTTAAGCATATAGATATTAACCTCAATACGCAAAGGATAGTGGCACCATGGTATAAGTGGGTCACTATAAGGAAGGGAAGAGTGAGCTCAATTTATATGGAGCTCGGAGAAGTAAAGCTGAAGGCAGTTCAAACAAAGATCAGGAAACTATGGACAGAGTGGGAACATAGTTAGGTAAACATGAGTAGGAAGAATTCTTGGATAGGGTACCACAACATGGGAAGTGATAGAAGTTGGAAGACCAGCAGACAAGACTTCACTATAATTGGCACTTAATACTCAAACAATTGTATAAAGAAGGCAAAAAGCAGAATTTGAACTCTTAGAGATGTGGAAGCAGAGAGCACTTACTACATACATTTTGGGAGTGTCAGTAGCAAAGAAGCGGGGATCTGGCCTCAGCAGGGCTCTTGCTAGAACTTTTTCTAGCCATCAAAAATTGGGCTGGAAGTCCTGCTTATTAGGAATGTTACCTAAGAGTAGATGAACAAATAAAAGGGTGGTGAAGTAGGCTAGGGTCTGTCTAGTCTGTCCTTGGCAAAATGCTGGATGTTCTTGCTGGAAGTTCTCGATGTATGACACTTTATTTAACCTGCATAACTATTTTCTGATGTAATTGAAATGTCTTTTATTGCTATTTAAAGATCTGGGGCCTGTAAGGTGGATATGTTTGGAATGGAAAACGACTTCTTATTATGAATAGCAGTTTTAAAAGTAGTAATGCATTTTTTTCAAATATTGATGATAAAGTGAATAAAGCGTGCTGATATGTAAATATGTTAATAACTGAGCTGTGTAAATAGTTTAGTTTATGATGTTCTTGTGATATTCTCTGTTATAAGTGTTTTTCTTATGATCTGCTCATATTTTCTGTGGTATTTGATGTTTGGAATTTAATAAAAAAAAAGATAAAACACCAGCCACAAATTTCGTAATTGAATAAATTTAAACTATTTACATAATTGTAAATTAGGCAAAAGTATAGAAAAGAGAAATTAAATGCCCAAGCCACTAATGGATTGCAGAGGTAAGGCTAAATTAAAAGACTTTCAACAGATATTTGTCAGTAGAATAACCCTAACTTTTTCAAACAGTTCTATTCCTACCACTTTCTAGAGAATACTGTTGTCAGACTACTACAAAGTCTCTAAAACATTAGCTGCAGATGACACATAGGCAAAATTAACAAAGTTTTAGCTTACTGCCCTTTGAAAAAAGGTTGCATTTTCTCAGCCTTACAGTCCATGTTAAAAGGCTTTGCTGCTTCCAAGGTCTGACTATAATTCAATTAATCCATAATCCAAAATAACTGAGAAGCTGTAGTAAGCCCTGGGTCAGCTTCCTTTGCAAGTTATATGTCTCCCAAATCCAAACAACAGTGCAAACAAAGAGAATAAGTAAAGCAGACTGGGTTCAGTATTCCCTGTAGGTTAGTGTTTCAGGTCCGAAAAGAATTGTTCTCTCTTTTAAACGAAGATGCTTAGAACACACAGGGAGCTCCATTCTAATGTGATGAAGCTTTTAACAGGAAGGAAAGAATGAGAAAAGAGCTCCAGTCTACTATATACAGCTACATAATTGCTAAAAAGAACATTTATAAATTTCAGATATTTAATAAAATATACAAATCTTGTCACTTCTACATTTAGGAAAATGTGTAGCTCATGACATTCTCCCCTTATAGGATCAAAAGAGAAGATTCCTGGGAAAAATAGATATTGGGTAGAAGGTGCATTTCTGTAGCTATAGAGCTCAGTCCTTGGTCATGGAATGCTTTTTGCATTTTTGTTAATAGGGTGTAACCCTTTTGCCATTTCCACCTGTCATCTTTTTGCCCTAATAATTAAATCTACCTTTTTGTTTGACCATTGGTTTTCTGTCTGCATGATGCTCTACCAATCGGGAACACCTTGGTATGGCATTGAATATGTCCCTGAAATCTTATAATATTGTTCATATTTCCTGAACATGGGATAGTTGCTGTAACAGAGCTACCTCATCCACTGATATACTAGACTGATCCCCACTGAGAAGGTCCTACTGCAAGACCCTCATCTTGAGGCCTCCTGTAACACACTACAAATGCTGAGCTCTAACAACTCTCACTCATGTAAGTTTTCTTCATGTTAACATGTTAAAGTTAATGTTTCTGCCTGTTGACTGTCAAATCTGCCACCTAATTAACATTGATTAACTTCCATACTGCAATAAAAGGTCTCTCCCATAATGCCTGCAGCTTACTATGCTGAACCGTAATAAACACCGTAACCTTTTATATGACAGTATATTATTGGATGTCACTATGTATTAATGCTAACCTTCTGTTGCTTTTGTTCATGAGCAAGGTATGGCTGTGCCAGCCCATGAGCTTCAAAGCTTATTCCTGAAAATTAGCATCTGCTCTGCAATAGTTATATTCACCCTAACACTCATCATACCTAAGGTCTAGAGGCTCTCTCACCATGTGCACATAAATTAAATCAAATGGTGAAAAACATTGGATACTTAGGGCAACTTTCTCTTTGCAAAGAGAAGATGGGAGGTATATTAGTCATATTCCCTTATAAACTCTTAATGTGGTATTGAGTGAAATTAAACCTCTTTACCAAACTATTTGTTAGTGGGTGATAGGGAGTTATTTTAACTGCTTTACCCCATAGCACTTCCAGAAATAGATAAACAGGTCTGTCACAAATTAGTCCATCTGCCATCAAACTTTCCTGAGGCAACCTACCAAGCTTAACATTTCTTCTAGAGCATTAGTCACCTATTCTGCCTCAACAGATGACAAACCATGGTGTAAGGGTACCAGAAATTCCTAGACATATTTCTTGTTTGTAGTATTCCCATGCTGGGATTGTTGACAAAGTCCGCCAACTCAGCATTAATATGCATGTAGTTCACTTGGTAGTGGAAATCTGATTGAACCTGTACTGGCAAGGATGAGATTATTTGCTCTAGGCAGAAAAACATTATCAGTGGAGTCCCATGTTGTTCTGTCCTGTATCCTGTCCTCTTTGGCATAACATGACAGCTGAAATGATCATCAAGGTGTGCTGATGATTGTGAACTTGGGTCAGTTATGTGGGGTCATTTTGATGGTCAAAACTTCCATAAACGGCTGGCAAAATTGTTTGGTGTATTAATCATGGGCTTATCAGCAACATTTAGAAAAGCAATATAGTTTCCATTAGAAGATCCATCATCACCACATACCATATAGATAACATCCTACTTAAACTTGAGCCATGAATCACAGACATGGGTGCATACACTGATAAACTCTGTTTTAACCACCACATCTCTGTCATAGTTAGAAAATTCCTTCTACATTGAACATCTTCTCCTTTATGGTTTCTCATCAAGGTCCAGAGAATTTATAGTCCCACTTTATTCCTCCCTTTTTAGACCCATTGAGTATCAAACATCCTTTGGCATGTACCTCACTAACCACCTAAACAATGCTAGTGATCTAATTATTTTATCATGAAAAACATTATAGGTATTAGTTCCTTAGGTAACTTTTATAGGATAAAAGCTCTGCCCCTTATTCTGTTATGTGTAGTTTACTAACCAGTGATTTCTGTTTAATATACTGTGCTATGAATGACCCCCATGCTCTTTGAACTCCTAAAACTAAATAGAACTGGAGGTATGGAAGCATCTTCTGTAGACACCTTAACCCATGCCACCACACTAGCAGTACTAGCTAGCATGACAGGTACTTAACTGACTATGACTCCAATTTCTGGACTACATTGTCTCTTACATATTAAGCAGAGCACTTCCCTATCAAACCAGTCTGGGTGATTTTTGTCTGGTATGTATTGGGATAAACTTAATGGCAATACTGCTAATTGCCCATCAATACTGGGTGATAAGGTTGAACTTCTTGATGGTCTCCATGGCTGCAATCTTAGTAAGAACCTTAGAACCTATGAATCTAATAGCTTTATATTTCACCATAAAGATACACTTCCTACCTCTGATGACTGGATGCTAAGAGGCCCCACAATATCCATGGCTACCCATTGAAATGGTTCTTCAGTAGTAGGTAAATGCACCATAGCAACCGTTATGTCTCCCAGCCTTTGGCAATGCCTACACATGTTACAGTACTCTGTCACATATTTTTCAATATTTGGCCCGTACCAATTTTGTATAATCCTCCTTTTGCATGATTTATGGCATGATGACCTGAAAAAAATACCATGAGATATGGGCAGGTTTGCTGCTAATTTACTAATTACTTGAAATATCCATCTCACCTGTTTGTACACTTGAGGTGTAGGTACTAGCAGAGTCTCATACCTGATGCCTTCCTCAAGTGTTTTTCTCCATGCCTGACTAAATGTTGTAATTGCATATATAGAAGTTACTGTGTCATCAAAGTCATTTCATAACAAGAGATCTGTCAGGATACTATCAAGAACTGCCACCTGCTTGTCTCCTGTCACTTATTACTAGTCCAAATAAAGGCAAATCAGTGATGCCTTAAAAGGTCTCCTGCCAAAGGCACAAAATGGAGTGGACTGCTCAGATAAGTACTTGTACTTTCTGAGAACTGGAGGCATAGCAATAGTTCTATCTGATGCAGTACAATTATTAACAATAGTTTGTTTACCCTCTACCATGATAGAGTACCACGTCCACCATGATGTTACTTTTGTTAGCTCTCACAAATGGCTTTAGTTCTCCTCTCATTCTCTGTATAAATATGGACTGTAAATGCCACACCTGCTAACTGTAGCCATGTACCTGCAGCACTTTGGTATATAATGGAACCAGATACTTCTTCCTTTACTGTGAACTCTGCTGCAATTGTTTATACTGCCGCAAATAGCTGCCCTTATACCCATGTGTATACTCTACTCCGGTCCCTTCGGACTTCAAATCAACAGCTACTTGATATCTACCAACCAAAAAAGTCTGTAGGCAAACTACTCTACAAACACTGTATTGCCCATGCTTGGAACAAACTTCCCTTCAACATACGCTCCATCTCTCATACCTCTCATTTCAAAAACAAACTAAAAACCTATCTACTCAACTCCAGAACTTGCCCCTGCCATGACCCTACCTAGTTCCCCTCCTCCCTTATACACCCTTTAAAGCAATGCAAACTTTACCCCCTTCACACCTTATTCGCAATTCTATCAAAAAAAAAAAAAAAAAGGTATAGCATAATAATATTTTTTTTTTTTTGTATTGTCTCCTTACGTGTATTTGATACCTCTATGAATGTAACCCGAGTTTTATTACTATTCTCTATGAATGTAACCTGAGTTTTATTACTGTTCTCTATGAATGTAACCTGAGTTGTATTACTATTCTGTATGAAAGTAACCCGAGTTTTATTACTATTCTGTATGAATGTAACCTGAGTTGTATTACTATTCTGTATGAATGTAACCCGAGTTTTATTACTATTCTCTATGAATGTAACCTGAGTTGTATTACTATTCTGTATGAATGTAACCTGAGTTTTATTACTATTCTCTATGAATGTAACCTGAGTTTTATTACTATTCTCTATGAATGTAACCTGAGTTTTATTACTATTCTCTATGAATGTAACCTGAGTTTTATTACTATTCTGTATGAATGTAACCTGAGTGTTATTACTATTCTGTATGAATGTAACCTGAGCTGTATTACTATTCTGTATGAATGTAACCCGAGTTTTATTACTATTCTGTATGAATGTAACCTGAGCTGTATTACTATTCTGTATGAAATTACTATTCTCTATGAATGTAACCTGAGTTGTATTACTGTTCTGTATGAATGTAACCCAAGTTTTATTACTATTTTGTATGAATGTAACCCGAGTTGTATTACTATTCTGTATGAATGTAACCCGAGTTTTATTACTATTCTCTATGAATGTAACCTGAGTTTTATTACTATTCTGTATGAATGCAACCTGAGTTTTATTACTATTCTCTATGAATGTAATATTACTATTCTCTATGAATGTAACCTGAGTTTTATTACTATTCTGTATGAATGTAACCCGAGTTTTATTACTATTCTGTATGAATGTAACCCGAGTTTTATTACTATTCTCTATGAATGTAACCCGAGTTTTATTACTATTCTCTATGAATGTAACCTGAGTTTTATTACTATTCTGTATGAATGTAACCCGAGTTTTATTACTATTCTCTATGAATGTAACCTGAGTTGTATTACTATTCTGTATGAATGTAACCTGAGTTTTATTACTATTCTCTATGAATGTAACCTGAGTTTTATTACTATTCTCTATGAATGTAACCTGAGTTGTATTAATATTCTGTATGAATGTAACCTGAGTTTTATTACTATTCTCTATGAATGTAACCTGAGTTGTATTACTATTCTCTATGAATGTAACCTGAGTTGTATTACTATTCTGTATGAATGTAACCTGAGTTTTATTACTATTCTCTATGAATGTAACCCGAGTTGTATTACTATTCTGTATGAATGTAACCCGAGTTTTATTACTATTCTGTATGAATGTAACCCGAGTTTTATTACTATTCTCTATGAATGTAACCTGAGTTTTATTACTATTCTCTATGAATGTAACCTGAGTTTTATTACTATTCTCTATGAATGTAACCCGAGTTTTATTACTATTCTCTATGAATGTAACCTGAGTTGTATTACTATTCTGTATGAATGTAACCTGAGTTTTATTACTATTCTCTATGAATGTAACCTGAGTTTTATTACTATTCTGTATGAATGTAACCTGAGTTTTATTACTATTCTGTATGAATGTAACCTGAGTTTTATTACTATTCTCTATGAATGTAACCTGAGTTTTATTACTATTCTGTATGAATGTAACCTGAGTTTTATTACTATTCTCTATGAATGTAACCTGAGTTTTATTACTATTCTGTATGAATGTAACCTGAGTTTTATTACTATTCTGTATGAATGTAACCTGAGTTTTATTACTATTCTCTATGAATGTAACCCGAGTTTTATTACTATTCTGTATGAATGTAACCTGAGTTTTATTACTATTCTCTATGAATGTAACCCGAGTTTTATTACTATTCTGTATGAATGTAACCTGAGTTTTATTACTATTATTACTATTCTGTATGAATGTAACAGTTTTATTACTGTTCTGTATGAATGTAACCTGAGTTTTATTACTATTCTCTATGAATGTAACCTGAGTTTTATTACTATTCTGTATGAATGTAACCTGAGTTTTATTACTATTCAGTTTTATTACTATTCTCTATGAATGTAACCTGAGTTTTATTACTATTCTCTATGAATGTAACTTGAGTTGTATTACTATTCTGTATGAATGTAACCTGAGTTTTATTACTATTCTGTATGAATGTAACCTGAGTTTTATTACTATTCTGTATGAATGTAACCTGAGTTTTATTACTATTCTCTATGAATGTAACCTGAGTTGTATTACTATTCTGTATGAATGTAACCTGAGTTTTATTACTATTCTCTATGAATGTAACCTGAGTTTTATTACTATTCTCTATGAATGTAACCTGAGTTTTATTACTATTCTGTATGAATGTAACCCGAGTTTTATTACTATTCTGTATGAATGTAACTCGAGTTTTATTACTATTCTGTATGAATGTAACCCGAGTTGTATTACTATTCTGTATGAATGTAACCCGAGTTTTATTACTATTCTCTATGAATGTAACCCGAGTTTTATTACTATTCTGTATGAATGTAACCCGAGTTGTATTACTGTTCTCTTTATCAAAGCTGATTTTATGTATTTCTGGAGCTTTTCTCCTCGGGTCTCCACTGAAAATGGGCCAAAACCCAGTTGGACTAACCCGGTTAACAAATGTCAATAAATAAATAAATAAAATAAATAATGTGTCGTGCTAGATAAACTCCTCTTGTGCAGTTGTGTCTTGCTAGACAGCTGGAAGTTACTCTTATTTCCTCCTCTTCAGATGATGTACATCCCTAGTCTGTCAAACAAATCCTCTTATCCTCAAGCAGTCTACTTAGTGCTAGTTCCCTTATTATAAGATTTCCAGGCATTTTAAATACAATGATTTGAGTGCCACTAACCCACTTATGAAAGTGAGTGCTTATATTTCTAATGAACTTTTAACATTTATTTCAGTTTTTTTTTTATACATGTTATCTGTTTTTCCTTTAAATTTCAGTCGTGATCTTAAAATATTCTAAAACAGAACATTCTTCACACTAGTCAAAACTGTCAGACTAAAACATCTCATTGATTGCCTGCATAGTATTATCCATTAACAGAGGATTTAAAATTATCACCCATTCTTCTGAGGCAATTTGATTCAAAGCACACAGCCTTAAAATACATGTATAGAACTATCAATCTCATCCCCTTCTTTATATGGAGGATACAATTTAGCACTGACCTTGGCTGCTCATCTGAAGAAGATGAAGCATCATGAATTCCTTGTCATGCAGTCACTACTTTTATAGAGATGGATATACATATTAAGATTGATGAACTAAATAAATTACAGAAAGTAAATAAGGCCCCAGATGTTGATAAAACAGATCAACACAGTAATTACAACTATTAAGAGAAATTCCTAGGATATAACATAAACAAATAGGATATATTACTGTGTAGCTAAATTAATAACAGCTAACGACACAATAATTTTAGCCAGAGATCTGGAGTGAACCTGAACTAAATCCAAGGCATCCACCATGTTCAACAAAAAACAAGTACATTTTTAAGCTTGCAACACACTTTTTTAACTCTATTTTGCTTAATTGCTGATTAATTTTTGCTGTTTTTACTTCTGTGACTGTTTTTTTCTGCACTTTGAATTTCTAGTACTTCTGAATTTCATAGCATAGGCTAGATTCTAATTAGCTGAATCCAGGCTGTTTGGTATTACTTGAGCACTAAAACCAGCCCAGCCATCCTACATTAAGAAGGCCCTCCTGTACCCTTGTGACAGGTTTGTGTAGCCTAGGATCCATCTAAGATGGGGATTGCTGGAAAATACTGTTTTGGGCTTTCCTATTGGTTAATTTGGGTTAAAACTGTTTAACTTCACTTGTATTTTAGCCAGTGATCTGGATTGAATTTGAACTAAATCCAAGGCATCCACTGTGTTCAACAAATTTTAAGCTTGCATTGCACTTTTTTGAACTGTATTTTGTTTAATTGCTGTTTTACTGCTGTGACTTTTTTCTGCACTTTGAATGTCTCCTATTTCTGTGTGTTACAGCATAGGCTTAATTTCAGATTTACTGAATCTAGGCTGTTTGGTACTAAAACCAGCCATCCTACATTAAGAAGACCCTCCTGCACCCTTGTGGTAGAAGTGTGTAGCCCTGAACCCATCTGATTTGGGGACTGCTGTAAAAAGGCTCAGTTTAGGGCTTTCCTATTTATTACTTTGTGTTAAAACTGTTTAACTTCCCTTGTGTTTAAACCCCACATTTGTGCGTAGCTGAACACCACGCTGCTGAGTTTAGTGCTGCTGTATATAGACACAAATGCTTAGAAACACAAATTTCCCTTGATATCTGTTACAGACCCCTCCTTAGCTCCATTGCTACCTAGTGAGCAACTCATTTTCATATTCTGAGGCACTGACACAGTTATCCACCCTTAGCCCTCTACAGAATAGCTGCGTTTGTTAGTCTCAGAAGCAAACAATGGCCTATCTATCCCATCCCTACGAGTTACTACAGTATATACCTGCCATAATGGATGGACAGTTTCCCACCATTTTTCCAGCCAGCCTGATTGACATGGGCATCCTAAGGCATTTAGTAATTCCCACATGAATACTGACAACCACTTGCTCCTAAAACAAACACACCATGTGAGAGATGCAACTATACCATGAAATTAGAATCGGTCCTCTCATATAATAATATACAAGACATATAACAGGTTGTCAGCACACACAACTCCCCTCTCACACAAGATAAGGTCAAGAGACATAAACACCATATTCAGAGGTACTCACTAAGTGCCTACCAAAAGTCCAGAAACCTCCCAAGTGAAAACAACATGCACATACTGGTACACAAACATAATCCACCACTACACATAACAACATACGTATAAGTGTCTCTACAATTAAGCCCCTAAGCCAAACATCCCAAAGCCTAATGTCCTAGACATAGGCAACTCAATAGGGAGACATTACAGATTCACCATATTGAGCAAAGAGAAGGTCAAGATCAGTTGCCTGTCAGTTGCTAGGATCCATCAAATCATACATACACTGAAGTCGCTCAGTAACAAGTACAGTTACGACTCTGTCATAGTACATGTTGGTGTGAATGACTTGAGATGTACCTCTTTGGACTATATGAAGAGAGACATGACCAAACTGTCAGATTAGGTGTCCCAGGCAAGTATGTCCTTAGCCCTAAGCAGCATTCCACCTTCACCTAGGATGATGCCACAATACAGACAAAAATGATTGAGTTCAGAAATTGGCTTAAGTTCTGGTGTCACTACAGTGTGATCCATTATCTGTCTGCCTGGGAAGACATGGTCAATGGTCCACACTGTTTTGCCACAGATGGCCTTCACCTGTCTCCTCAAGGCTTTCAGATACTGGCAAAGATGCTTGTCTCCCCCATAGTGGCTTTGTAGGCAATGTCCAAACAACAAAACTTCCGATGTAAAGAAATCCACTAAAGAAAAACACAAGGTCATGCTGCTTAATGCTAGGAGCTTAAACAGTAAACTGCACTCCCTGGAAGCACTCCTGACCTTGGAAGATGCTGATATTTGTGCAGTCACTGAGACTTGGTTCAAGGCTGCTGAAAGTACCCTGGCTGAAAAAGGCTACAATGCCTTTCACACGTTCAGACCCCAAAATAAGTGAGAAAGAACCAGAGGTGGAGGTGTATCCATCTTCATTAAATCCAATTAAAACTCAAGATGGGTGAAACAGTACGACCCTCTTGAGCTACTTCAGGTCCAATTATCAATAGGTAAAATACCCCACCACATCATTGCTAGTTACAGTTCCCCTACCATGACCCAGGAGATGCACACTGCCTAGCTGGACTTGCTTGAGCCATTCAGTATACAGCCAAACATCTTAGTCATGGGAGATTTCAACTATCCTTTCCATCAGATGAGTGACTTACATGAGCACAAACATGATGACTATGAGGTTCCTGGACTTTAATTCCAATGCCCTGGAACAGTTAGTCCACATCCCCACAAGGGGCTCAAGATTGGTGAAACAGTACGACCCTCTTGAGCTACTTCAGGTCCAAGTAACAATAGGTAAAATATCCCACCACATCATTGCTAGTTACAGTTCTCCTACCATGAACCAGGAGAAGCACACTGCCTACCTGGACTTGCTTGAGTCATTCAGTATACAGCCAAGCATCTTGGTCATGGGAGATTTCAACTATCCTTCCATCAGTTGAGTGACTTACATGAGCACAAACATGATGACTATGAGGTTCCTGGACTTTGTTAATTCAAATGCCCTGGAACAGTTGGTCCACATCCCCACAAGGGACTCATGTCCTGGACCTAATGCTCACCAACATGGGTGTCACTGCATTACCCCCTGTGTGTTGTCCTTCCTGGTAACATCAGACCATAAATCTGTCTCATTTGAAGTAACAATCAAACCTCACACCCCCACAGGAGTAAACAAACTGAACAATTTCTTCAAAGCAAACTATTGCGTATTAAATGATGGTATAAAAAAGTTTCAAAGCCCCTGCCAGCATAGCCATCAATGAGTCCTATGCAGAGGAATACACAAATGCCCTATACAGCCACTTAAACTCAACAAGAACAAAACCAGGTTTTCCCGAAAAAGCAAGCCACCCTGGTGGACTGTAAATATAAACAAGCTATGAACAGGAGGGACCTTACTCAACAGAGGAGGACTACTCTCTACAGGTTGAACAAGAAAATCAGGTAACTTGTTAAGTCCTCTAAGGCTAGCTACAAGTCTAAATTAGCATCCCTAGCTAAAGACAATCATAAGGCATTCTTTAGCTACATCCAAAACCTAAAAGGGAATGCCCAGCTATGTGCTGAACTTATAGTGGATGGTACCACTCTCACTGACCCTGAGGAAATTGCCAAACTGCTAGCTGACAGACAGACATACCCCAAAGCATTGCTGATACCAGTCCTGTACTGATAATCTCCAAAAGAGCAGGTCATATAAATACTCTCCAAGTCCAAAAACACGGTTTCTATGAGACCAGATAATATCCCAGGCTGCTAACTAAACAATCTAAAACAAGACCTAGCAAAACCACTCAGCACTTGCTTTAGCCATAGCCTGAGAACTGGCTTTGTCAAAGCAGACTGGAGAACAGCAACAGTAAAACTCTTGCACCAAGGGTGTCTATCAACTGACCTTGGGAACCATCGACCCATAAGCCTTATCTGCAACCAGCCTTATCTGCAAGGCCATGGCAAGGATCATCATGGGCTTTATCCGCAAAGACATAGGTGACCTTCAAACCCTTGACCTGACCCAATTTGTTTTCATCAAGGGAAGATCTTGCTTATTACACCTAGTTGACTTCATTGAGAATGTCACCAAAGCCCTGGATGAAGGCAAAACAGTACATAATGCCTATCTTGATTTAGCCAAGGACTTGGACAGAATTCTCCCATTCAGGTGTCACAGAGAATCTCTCCCAGCTAGGGATTTACCCATACATTACTAGATGGGTAGCAAACTGGCTCACAGAGAAAACACACACTGTGAAAGTTTGGGAGTCCTCCTCTACCAGTAGACCAGTTACCAGTGGGGTAGCACAAGGATCTGTGCTAGGCCTTCTACTGTTTGGAATCTATTTCTCTGAAGTCCAGGCAAAGGTAGATGGCATGTGGCTCACCAAGTCTGCAGATGACTGTAAACTGGGTGCAGTCATAGAGTGCCCCAGTGATGTTAACATATTATAGAAAGGGTTGACACAGACAAATGACTGGTGCCAAACTCATGGACTAAAACTTAACACAAAGTGCCACATTATACTCTTTGACAAAAAGTAGGTCTTGCTAATTATGATATAGATAACACCCCTCTAAGCTATTGAGAAACTTGGGAACACAGGTTGATAGCAATCTAAACTTCATAGTGTGTCTGTAGTGGTAAGAAAAGCATTCTACATTGTATATCTCATAAATAAGGGCATCATATCCAAGACCAGGGAGATTATAGCTCCTCTGTACTTGGCCCTTATCAGACCACTAATTGAATACAATGCTCCCTTCTGTATGTACCACACCAGACACCTGCAGCAACTGGAGAGACCACAGATGCTTCTAGCCAAGAGCATCCAGGGCCTCCAAAACATGACATACATAGAATTACTGAAAGCCCTGTCACTATACTCTGTATCACACAAGCTGCTGAGAGGTGACTTGTTATTGGCCTACACAGCAGTCTCAGATCCTGCCCTAATGGAAATGCTGCACATCTGCAAATCAAATGGGATACGAATAACTCACTTTAGGGATCTCAACTTAGCTTGTGACATTAACAGAACATGCTGGACAGACAGATATGTCTGCCAGCAATTGCTGCTCCTCTGGAATAAGCTCCCATTCCATGTGAAGCAGAGCTGCTCAATCAACGTATTCAAGTGCAACCTTGACAACTGGAAGTGTGACCGTAAATTCATACCAGGGGTGGCACCTAAGTCCCTCATGGACAGGGGCATTCAGAACTGATCACAGAATTGCTCTATTAACAACACCCATCTAACTATGATCAGAACTGGCACTTGAGTTATTACACGGCAATGCTTGTAAAGGTCCTAGAACCATTAGCCTAGTAACCTTCTATGAACCTATGAATGGAAGAAACAAATATAGAAAACTATAAAGCAGTTAAGACAAGAAGTATCACTATTTGAAGAATATAGAAAAGGGAACAGATCATCAAAAATACTTAGAAAGATAGATGGGGTAAAAGCTATGGACATCATTAAAACAGACTAACATCTATCACATCCTGGGACTTCCAAGATGGCTGCACATTGAGTAACAGCTTAATTTCTGCTCTCCCAGTATGAAAACAGGAACTAAGAAAAGAGAGCCAGAAAACTCGTATTTTTGGATAAATTTCAGTACATGGCTAGTAAGTGCATTGCCTGGATGTCAGCATGAAAGAAATTCAGAGAACCTGAAAGAAAATCAGTCACAAAAGGTAAGGAAAAAATATTGACTGGGAAGAATTCTACAGCTGCTCAGCAAAAATCAGTGCAAGCTCCAGCTTTGGTGCAAGACGTGACTTTGTGTACTCACAGCTGATTAAAATAAATTAAACAAAGGAGTATATAGAATTAAATAACAAAAGGTTGGAGTAAATGGAAGAAGCTTTAAACAGATGTTCAGATGAGGTGATAAAACTACAAAAATCAGAGGTCAAAATGAAGAAAAAGATGGCTGAATATGAGACTGTTCAGGAAGAGATGTTTCAAAAAATAATAGAATTAGAGGACAGAGCACTGAGTGAAAACCTGAAATGTTCTGTTGTACCAGTGAAGTTGGAAGGAACAGACTGTATTAATTTTATGAAAGCACACATAAGCAAATAGACTGGTATTCCACAACAGGAGTTGTTAATTGAAAGGGTGCATCATGTGTCAGCTCCAGACCTGGCCATGAGATAAGCAACCTAGACATTTAATAGTAAAGATGCAATCGTACAAGCAGAAGAAGTTCATTCTGGTAAAACTGTGGGAGAAGGACAAGGTACTAAAAATGGGAGACACTAGAGTATTTGTTGGAAGTGATTACTCACTGTACACCAGGTAGAAGAGGAGTAAATGTATTCCACTAACCTGAGAATGTCAAGAAGCAGACATGAGATTTAAAGAGATATAATATACTCAGCTATTTTCAGAATATTGGTGAGTGACAAACTCATTTTTTGATGCAGAACATGCTAAAGAGAAAATATGAAAGTTTCTCCAGCAAAAATTGAGTTATCAAACAGGAGGTTATTCTGCTTCTTGTTCTTCTGGAAATAAATCCCACAGAGAGACTGTGCCAGTGAAGCAGTTTCCAATGTTTCATCAGAAAATAATTGAGAGACAGAAAAAAAAGCACAAGAGTTGACCAGAAGAATCAGGAGTACGTTGGAAATTAAGCAGATACTTGATGTTGGAGATGGAGATTGTAAATCAATATGTATGTATACCATTAAGAAGCGTTCTAGGGGGTTGCACAAGTGTAAAAATACTGAGCACATGCGAACCTGACTGCCATTTTGTTGTAAGCTGTTGTGATGTAAGCACTTATGTCTGTGTAGTCTGTCAGTCAGTTCATTTATATTTTGTACTTCTTCTATCCATCCTGATGTGTATCTGTGTAATAAAGCATATGAATGAACTACCCCAACTGTTCATCTTGAATTGTAAACCAAGACAAGCGACATGGTGTCAGAATGGGATCCAGGAATCCAAACTCAGGACCGAGAAGGCACTCAGTTAATGGTGGAGGAATATAGAGGAATGTATCATCCCTAGTGCACATATAACTTATAAAAACAGGTCAGAAATGTATTTCAGGTATCAAAGCTTACTTAAACGATTTCTTATTGGCAAAATATAAAATGAAGCACTCAGAATGCTCTAAACGAATTTCTAGTTAAATCAAATGTCCAAAACTGTGACATACTGAAAAAAATATTCAAATCACTATGGAAAATGTTTGAAATAAATTCTGAATCACATAAAATGAATAAAATATGAGAAACAACCGAATTGTTTCACTATATGCTACTTTTTCACATTAATTAGTTATTCAAGATATCCAAAGTATATAAAGTCTTTGCGTGTTCGTGCAGTATTACAGTACAGTGATTTCACAAAATGCAGCCATTTCAAAGCATATTTCACAAAGTACATTATTGTGAAGAGTTTATTGTGCATTTGAAATGTTATTACAAGTACTGGATGTGTGTGCATGTTCATACATAATTACAAGGGCCATTTTCATTGTGTTTGGGCATAATTTGATGGCATGGCAGATGGATTTTGAAAACCAGCTCCACTTGTATTCGATAATAATGTTGCATAGAATCGGAGAGTATTTGAGCATTGTAGATTTTCATACAAGCTGCATTTTCTGACAAAGATGACCTTAAAAAGGCATTTATTCGGATTAATTTAGCTGGTTCAGAAGCCACAGAAAGCAAGTGTTCATTTGTGTGTGCACCTGCGGTATTTGCAGGAGAGGGGGGGAACCATCATATAGTTGTACCGGCTGAGTCAATGGAATACCCTAAATGCTTAAAACAAATTTAGAGAAATGTGTAACCCCCAAATGAATATTACAATGGAAAGACTCTTATTTTACACAAGGAATCAAAAGCCTGGGGCAAATTTTGCAATATATATAACTGACGAGAAACAAAGCTAAAAGGTGCAGATTTGGTGATTTAAGGGATGAGTTGATAAAAGATAGACTAGTGTGTGGTATTAAAGATGATGCTGACAGAAAGATTTTGCTTCGTGACAGTGATTTAACTTTAAAAAAGGCCATTGTGATTTGTCAGATATATGTGCTCACAAAAAAGCACACAAATATATTTACAAATGAGAAATGCATGCTTCCAGTATCTTCTAGTGCTCATGTTGATAGTATGCAGCATGTGGTTAAAAGAAACAGGCCCAAGCACCTGGCAGCAACTGTAAACACTGCAGCAGGCACTTGGAAAGCCCATACTTTTCTAGCAAATTCCAATGTGTGCACAGTTTCAGTGAAGTATAAGGGTCAGCAAACAGGCATAAGAGTTGAGGGTACATGATCACCTAGCCTCATAGTCAACTTTCGTAATTGTGGTGCAAATCATGAGCCCAAAAGAGAAAAGTGCTTAGCTTTTGGTCAACAATGCCACAAATGCAATAAGTGCAATAATTTCAAATGGATTTGTAAATATAATAAGGGACATTATTTTATTAAAAGAGAACATTCAAAGAGACAAGTTTATCAATTAGAAAGCTGTCACCCTACTTTTTATGTTGATGGTGTGTCTGAGCTTAATGAAACAGTGAATGGAGTAGATTTATGGAAAAAGAATGAAGTATTTTTGTACTGTTTGGATAAATGGGAGTCCCATAGAGCTCAAAGCTGTCATAGATTCAAAGTGCAATGTTTTGTCAGCAGAAACATTTGGTAGAGTATGTGCTGGTGAGAAGCTTGATTTTGCAAAGTGTCCGAGGCTTGTTGCTTATGGTGGTAAAGAAATTCAAACTGAAGGTGCAGTAGTGCTTTCATGCTACTCTGTTGGGAATAGCTATGACTCGCGATTTTCTGTAGTCAGAAGGCACATATAGTCATTATTAGGCCTCAGAGACAGTTTGAAAATGAGACTACTTTCATTTAATAAGGAAGTCCACCATGTAATCTTAAAAGACCACTGTTCTAATTTTTCCCAGTCTATTTTTTTCTACCTATGCTGATCTTTTCAAAGGCAAACTAGGCAAACTCCCAGCTGTGTACTTCAGGAAGTTAGAACCTGAAGTCAGTCCAGTTGTCAGGCCAGCCTAGAAAGTTCCAGTTAGTATGCAGAGCAGAGTCAAGGATGAGCTAGATAAAATGGTGCAAGAAGGTGTAATTTGTCCAGGAGGTTCATCAACCACTACTGAATGGGTATCTTCCATGGTCATGGCTCATAAGAAAAGCTCAGATGATATCAGAATATGTATTGATCCAAGAGATTTGAACAAAGCACTAAAAAGACCTCACCATCCAATATGTACAGTCAAAGAAGTCGCTGGTCTTATACCAAATACCACAGTTTTTTCTGTCTTAGATGCAAATGTTCATTTTGGCAAATTTTGTCTGCGCAAAAATCCTCATTGCTAACCACTTTCAGTACTCCTTTTGGCAGGTACAGATTTTTTAGAATGTCATTTGGAATAAATTCTGCCTATGAAGTCTTCAAGCATACAATGTAGCAAGTTTCTTCTGGTTATCCGTGTGCTATTATATTAGATGATATTCTAGTAGGAGGTAATAGAGAAGCAAAGCATGACAAAAACTATAAGAAAGCTCTGGAAAGACCATGTGAAGTGAATCTTAAGCTGAATCCTCAGAAGTGTAAATTCAGGCTTTGAGAAGTTACTTATGTTGGTCATTTATTTACCAGTTCAGGCTTATGACCAGATCCTTCCAAGCAAACAGAAGTTCTTGAGATGCCAGCTCCAAACAATGTTCAAGCCCTACAATGTTTTCTTGGCATAGTTAACTAGCTAGAAAAGTTAATTCCAGACTTAAGCCAACTACCAGCACCACTCAGAGAGCTGACATGCAAATATGTATCCTGTTCATGATTAGAACAACACCAGAGAGCATTTGATGTCCTGAAAGATAAAATTGCCAGCCCACCAACTCTCAGATACCATGATGTTCACAAACCAGTTACTCTTCCTTATGATGCTTCGAAGTTTGGTCTTGGTGCAGTCATTCTTCAAGAGGGTAGACCAGTAGCCTGTACATTGAGAACTCTTACCCAAACTGAAATGCAGTATGTGCAAATAGAGAAAGAACTTGTGGCAATTGTGTTTGCATCTTTGAAGTTCTATGATTATATTTATGGTAAACCTATCCAGATTGAAACAGATCACCAACTTCTAGTCAGTATTTTGGGAAAGCCTATGCATACAGCTCCAGCCAGATTGCTAAGCATGATGTTGAAATTGCAAAAGTATAATTTCAATCTTGTCTACACAAAAGGCAGACTTCTTTATCTCATTGATACATTGTCCAGATTGCACAGAAATACCACTGAACAGAATAAGAAACTTGATTTTAAAGTCATGGAAGTGAGAAACACGTCTTGCTGAGCTTTGAAGTCATGCAGCCCCAGGTCCTGTTCTTCAGAAGCTCAACCGCTTTATCAATTGAGGATAGCGTTCAAGGCAATCTTGCTTACCAGTGGAAGTGGAACCTTATTTTCCTTTCAGAGATGAGATTTTGTTTGACAATGGTATCATCATGAAAGGTCCAAAAGTAATTGTTTCAGAATATTTGCAACAAGAGTATATTACTATCCTGTACTGTGGCCATCCAAAAACTAATTCTACCAAAAGAAGGGTGAGAGGACTAGTATTTTGGCCTTCTATGTCACAGGACATTGAGAGAGTACTTTCATCTTGTTCTGTATGTAATAGTACAAAGCCACATCAACAGAAAGAACCATGTCAACTGAACCAGATTCCTGAACTACATTAGTCGACAGTAGCCACAGACATTTTCAAATGGAATGGTCAACATTACTTGGTGTTAGTAGACTCTTATTCAAACTGATCCAAGACCTACTTCCTAATCTAGTCTCCAATACCGTCATTACTAAGATGAAGCTTAATTTTGCAGTTAACGGTAGTCCACACAAAGTTATTTCTGACAATGGTACACAGTTTACAAGCCAGCAGTTCAAAAGATTTGCTGATGAGTGGGACTTTGTTACAAGTAGCCCTGAGCACCTGCAGTCAAATGGTTTGGCAGAATGTGTAGTTCAAAATGCAAAACAATTACTAGAGAAGTCAAAACAAGACAAAAGTGATGTTTTCTTGAATCTCTTGAATCTCAGAAATGTTCCTCGTGATAAATATCTTGGTTCACCTGCACAGAGACGTCTATCGAGACAAACCAGAACCACACTACCAATTAGTAGTTCATTACTGGTCCCATGTGAAAACCAATCTGTTAAAGAAATTATCCCAGAAGTTCTATTATGATAAGACCAGCAAACAGCTCAATCCATTATGAGAAGGTGAGATACTGAGGATGCAGATTTCCAAAGGTTTTGATTGGATTGGTGTCATGAAAAGTGTATGTCCAGAGCTGAGACTGTACAATGTGGAATCACAAGGAATAGAATTTAGGTGGAATCGAAAAGATTTGGTCCTAGTGTCTGAGCCTGTATTGCAGTATCATACCTGCGGGAGAGACTGTATGTCTCAGAGTCAGTTATCCAGCATTTCATTTACAGAGGACATTTCTGTAAATATCCCTGTTCCTAAGAAGAATCCCAAAACTCCTGAAACAAGTTGTTCATCAATGACTGTCCCTGTTGCTAAATCCAGTTCTGATTGTTGATTGCTATATCACTAGCTCAGGTTGCATTTCCAGACCATGTTCCAGATACACGGCAACTTAGACATGAATTTTGTGCTTATTTCTTATTATCTGTATAATTCCATGCTTCTTTTCAAATGCCATCATACTGTGCGCAATTAATTAAAGTGGGAGGAGGTAGATTAATATGTATGTATGCCTTTAAGAAGCTTTCCAGGGGCTTGCACGAGTGTATAAATACTGAGCACGTTTGAGCCTGACTGCCATTTTGTAGTAAGCTGTTGAGATGTAAGCATGTATGTCTGTGTTGTCTGTCAGTTAATCAGTTCATTTATATTTTGTACTGCTGCATCCATCCTGTTGTGTTTCTATGTTATAAAGCATATAAATGAACTACCCCAACTGTCTACAATTGCAAACCAAAATGAGTGACAGAGATCAACAGGAATAAAACTAGCAACTTGAAAAATAAGAAATAAATTTGAGATTACAAAGACATTGCTTATATTTGTGAAACATTGCAGAACAACACAACCTGGAAATATTGGACGTTTTTGACTTTTTAAACTTGTAGGGGACTCTAAAGCATATGCCCTACTTCATGTCATTATGCTTGGAAGAACATTTTGGGGGGAGGAAGGAAAGAGTTAACTGTAAGTAAAACAAAATGTTCTCCTTACCAGTAGTATTTTTATAATGCATGATATATGCATTCTCAGTTTTTTGAGTATAATGGGGATACTAAAGTAAACAGATGCTCCTGTATTTTTTCCCTTCTTCTTTCTTTCTCCTTGCTCAGTTTTAAGAAATGTAGGCATTGCAATGTGAAAAAAAGAAGGAAAAACGTCTGGTTAAAGGACCATGATACAAGAGCAATTGATGTGCTTTTGTCTCACTCTTGCATAGAGGAATGGCTGGATTAAGGCCTTTGGCTTGATCTAGCAACATATTTTAAAAGAAGGCAGACAAATTATAAAAGAACATTGAATATAATAAAACGTTTTCCTCTAGCAAATAAATGAGTACTTGTAGAAGCAACTGTGTATCTGGTTCTGGTTCTCATGACTCAATGGAGACAATCTGATAAAGAACAATATACACTGAATACTTCTTTCTTTCAATGGCCAAGAAAAAACTTTCAAGTGTTTTCCCAATCTGGGAGAGTAATAAAGATAAGATAAAACCAGACTGCACGTAGGAGAAGCACAGGCTGTACCATGCACCTTAGCATGGATAACCTTTCTTTTAGATTAATCCAAGTCTATGAGTGTGACTGTTGGTCTGTGGCAATTGTCCTTATTAGGAGGGTAAAACATCAATATTTGAAGATGTACATAGTTTTGTGTGTTAGTATTAAGTTAATAAGTTTTAGAGTTTTTTGGGGGTGTATTTGTTTTTTTTTTTTTTTGTGGGATTTCAATACAACAAAAAGTTTTGTAAGATGTGAAATAGGTTCAAATGGATATGACAAGAAAAAACTGTATAAAAGATCGCCTGCCAAGCATTAGTGTATACATATAACACAAAATCTGGAACTAGACACTTTACAAAAAAAAAACTGTTATAAGTAAAAGGTGGGAATAGTAACTTTTTAACATAATGACACTTTCTAAGTTAAGGAAAAGAGGGCTACTTATATTACTTGCAAGGTGAGCTTCAATAGTGATATAACATGATAAAAATTATAATAATCATAGATTTGTATAATATGAGGCTACTGGCAAGGGAGGAGGATTACAATGGCATGCATTTATATTCTTCTAAAACTGCTGCAATTGAGCTTAAGAAAATTCTGAGAGAGATAATCAGCTTTCAGCAGAGAATATTTCATAAAGGTGGGGAGTGGAATTTGACTTGCAGCAGTGAAGATAAATCTGGGGGCCCAGAAGAGAAAATATAACAAAGAAGGGTAGATTTTTGAAAAAAAAATATGAAACTATTGTGCATGAAAGAGTAGTAGGATTTTGGAGTGAATTTACATATTATTCCCCTAGATACAAAAACTGGGCTAAGCTAGATATAACTTACAGTGGATATAAAAAGTGTACACACCCCTGTTAAAATGCCTGTTTTTTGTGACATAAAAAAAAAATGAGACCACAATAAATCATTTCAAAACTTTTCACACCTTTAATGTGACCTATAACCTGTGCAAGGCAATTGAAAAACAAACCAATCTGTTAGGGGAAAAATATAAAAAATAAAAATGTACAATAAGCTGGTTGCATAAGTGTGCACACCCTTAAACTAATACTTTGTTAAAGCACCTTTTGATCTAAGGGTGGGAAATGTTTTGAAATGATTTATTGTGGTCTCATTTTTTATATCACAAAAACCTGGCATTTTAATAGGGGTGTGTGCACTTTTTATATCCACTCTATATTTCCCAGGAACTTGCATTTAATTGAAAGTTTTGATATACATCCAATAACTATTTCAGATCTAGTGGAATAATAACTAAAATAAAAGTGCAGGTTAATGAAATAAAAACTAGACACTGTCACTGTCTGACCTATCTGTTGAAAAGAGAGGAATTTAAGGAGTGGATAGTGGAATTTGTTATTAGAAAGATAGAAATTCCTTCTGAAAATATAGCTAGTAATTGGGATACAATTATAGTGTGTTTTTTTAAATAGGGTAGAAAGAAAGACAGATATGATTAAGTAGTAACAAGAATTATTTAAAAGGCATGAAAAAGGTTAAAGTATTGCAGAAAAGGAGAATTCTCACAGAACAAGAAGAGGAACAATTACAGAATGCTAAACAGAGAAAAAGGGATTGCCTTGATAATATGTACAAGTTCAAAAAGATTGCTGTTAAGCAACTGTTTTTTTGATAATAACTCCAGAACACAAAAACTTTTAGCACAACAACTCAGGCAGCAGAAAGTAGAAAGGGTTGTCACTAAGCATAGGGAGCCTATAACAAGGAAGATAAGAAAAGATCCTATAGAGGTACTAGAAACATTTCAGAAATTTTATGAACATTTGTATAAAGCAGAAAAATATGGAAATCAAGAAAAGGTACAAACGGAAATGTTTATGAAGTGATAAATATGCTAAGGTTGGAGGTAGGCGAGGCTGAATTGCTAACAGTTAGGCTAGGTGGAGATCAGGAAAAAATGGTGATGTATAACCAATCTGCAGGAAAGTCCCCAGGAATAGATGGTATTCCTGTGGAAGTTTGGAAGCTAGAAGGGAAAAAAATTATAAAAGTTTGGAAGATTTTGTTTAACAGTATTTTAAGGGGAGAAGAAGCACCAACATCCTGGAAGAAAGTGGTGGTGGCTGTAATACCTAAAGATGGTAAAGGCCCATCATATCCAGCTTCATACAGGTCCATCTTAATCCTAAACCATGGTTATATAATGTGTATGTGTATAATAGACAAGAATTGCAAAGGTGATGCCAGAATTGATAGGTATGGACCAATGTGGTTTTGTGGAAAGGAGGTAAACATTTGACAACATTAACAGAACAATGATGATCCAGAAAGAAGCATAATGGAAGAAAATACCACTGTTGTTAGTGGGTCCTGATGCAGACAAAGCATTTGAGAGAGTAAGCAGGGAGATTATGAGCAGGGCAATGAAAACATTTGCATTCCCTGATAAAATTATAAGGTCAGTTAGGAGGATATATGAGGGATCAGAGGTGAAAATTAAAGTTGGTGGATTCCTCTCTGATAATTTCGGTTTGAGCAGAGGAACCAGATAGGGATGCCATCTTTAACCTTTGTTATTTACATTATATTTAGAATCATTGGCAAAGAAAATAATGGACTCAGAAATTCAAGGACATAATTGGTATGGTAGTCAAGAAAAGCTGGCTCTGTTTGTAGATGATATTATTTCATACCTGATAAAACCAGAAAAGAACATTTCAATGTTCTGGAACATTTTCAGACAGTTTCTTGCCTTTTCAGGATACAAAATTAATGAGGCTAAAACAAAGACAATAGTTGAAAATTATATACCCACACATGAATTGGTTCAGCAATATCCATATTTATGGGGACATGATAAAACAAAGTACTTAGGAGCAGGGATTAAAAAGGATTCTGGTGTGGCAGCTAAGGATACGTGAGAAGAGACTAAACAAAAATAATACAACTGTGAAATTGCAAGCTCTGTTTTATGGATATGGCAGCAAGATATAAGCGGTTAAAATGTTTAATCCCTTTAGTTTTATACTCAGGTCAGGTATATTTTCATCACCCAGAGCAGAAGTTGTCAATAGCAATTACTAAAGAGCCAAAGGATTTTGTCTTGGGCCAAAGGATTTTGTCTTGGGGGGGGTCGCAAGAGTCAAGTGTGATAAGCTAATTCTTCCAATAGAAGAAAGCAGTTTGGGATTACCCCATTTGAAGGGGTATTTCAGAGCTACACATTAAGGCTCCTATACATAACACAAGCAGAAAGCTATAATTTAAAGTAGAAAGGATGATGACAAAACAGGGGGGAAGATCAAGAAACAATGAGAGAGTGGGATTTTGGATGCAGATCCTTAAGGAGACTAACAATAACCATACAGAATATTATATTCATGAAGTAGTAGAAAGTATTCTAACAACTTGGCAAACATGGGAATGGAGAAAGGAGATTCTGCCAGTAGTGACGACTGCAATTAGGGATACAGACAATAGGCCAGAGGGGCTGGAGTTTATTGGAGAAAACTGAAAAATAACCAAGGTAATGGTAATAAGTAAATAGAGAAGAAAGGTAATAGAATGAGAAGAGGCCAAACATTTATTTGGACTGCAGGCTACAAATTGCCTTCCCTATCAAGGAAATTGTTGGATCCTAAGCAAAAGACCAGCACTGGTAGATTTTTTTGTAGAATCTAAAACAAAAGCTACTGTTAAAAAAGGAATAATTAGTAGAGCATATAAAATATTACACAATAACTATTATATCCAATCAGAGGAGGTTAGAAAAGATTGGGAAGAGAGACTGGATAAACAATTCACAAAGAAGCAATAAGAGGATATATGTATGTCTCCCAAATATGCTAGAAAGTCTAGAAGATTTGTAATATTTTCTTGGAAGTGTTTACATAGATTGCTATATCTAAATAAACTATTTTTTGAACTATGATACAGAATCAGAATTGTCTGGACATAGTAAGGCCTTCCTGAGTTTAATTTTGGTGGCTGCCAAAAAAAAAAAACAGTTACTAAAAAATGAAAATCAAAGTTGAAACTAACTGTATTAGAAAACGTCAATGTGGTAACAGTGATAAAACAACTAGAAATTGGATCTTTACAAAAGGGTAGGAGCAAATTGCATAAAAATGGGAATTATGGGAACAATACATGCAGAAGAGGAATGAAGAGGATTTGAATAAGCTATTTAATGTTTGACTGACAGTGATAGATTATAAGTGATGTATAATGTCTGCAACTAAAATTATGTCACCCTGGTTTGTTTTCATTTATATAAATGTATGATTGCCTATGCCATAAATGATAACTTAACAAAGATGTTTCTTGTTTAAAAAATAAAAAGATCTGCAATACATTATTACAAATAATGAAAATATCAGTAGAGGCAGAAAAATGTATATTCAATATATATGCAATGGATATGTATATGATATGCAAATAAATATAAAGGAAAACTGCAAAATAAGCAATTTATTGATGACCCCAAAACATTTTATAGAGAAACTGGAAGAATATTTTGGAGAAATATTGATGAAGCCTCTGTGGAACATAATAAAGATGCTAGATGGACAGAAACATTAAAAGAAACAATAAGGAGTTCTAATGAAGAAGATATGAAATGGAATGAAGTAACAACCATTGAAATAAAATTAAGAAAGATGCAGTACCTGTCTTTTAACTGAAAGTATTAACATTTTTGCACAAAGATTTACCCCCCGAGTAAGAATTACTTGCATGTACATCATGAACAGACACCTACCTAGCTAACAGGAAAAACAATGCTCCATCTTAAGAGTGAACCTGCAAGCCTATAGAACAATAACTTGCCTTCCAACAATATACAAACTATATACTGGAATTGATGCTGACAGAGTTTATAGTCATTTGAAAGTCATATGGAGAAAAGGATAATTTGTTGCTAAGTAAAACCATAACGGAGAATTGGAAAAACGTGACAACCTAAGGTATGGCATGGACAGATTACAAAAAAGCATTTGACAACACACTGCATTCATGGATAAAGGAATGCTTACAGATGTGTAAGATACACCCTAAATTGATCAATTACATAACTACATTTAAAGCAGGAAAGCTACAGCACCAAGAAAATATCAGTCTAGGACAGTAATGTGACATAAAGGAACTTGAGCAGGATTGAATGTTTAAATATTTGCCAGTTGATAAAGGATTGGTAATAAAACATGAACAAATATGAATACAACTCAATAAGGAGTACTTTAGAAGACTAAAACTAATATTGAAAAAATGGCTTGACATCTGCGAATAAAGTCCAAACTGTAGACCAATTTGCTGTTCTTCTAATTTTCAGTTTTCAGGTGATTGATTGACCCCAAAACGTACTGGATCAGTTGGACAGGAAAACAAGAAAAATGCTTCATGCTTATCAAATGATATATATAAATCAGTGTGTATATTAAGATTATATATTCCTCATTCTGAAGGAGGTATTGGCCTACTTGAAATTGACTGCATGTATAGAGCTGCAGTTGCTGGACTTCATAGATATGTCCTGACCTTACCAGACACAAACATAGTAAAAGTGTTAGTAACATGAGGAAAGGAAGCCTAAAATGATCTCTCTGCTTAGTTTAGCAGAAGTATATCAGTATCAGGTGTGAATGGAAATTAAACAAGGATCAGACAAAAATCAGGCAGCAACTGAATTGGACAAAAATCAAAAGAAAGACTGCAAGCAGAAGGATCAAATGAGAAGGAAAGAAATGCAGGAAATGTATAAATATTGCGGCAAGTACAGAGACATCCTGGAACAACTTCATGCCAATCAGGATTTTACAATGAAATGGTTAAGGAGAGATGAATTGAAACTAAAAGATGAAAGGTTAATAATGGCAGCCCAGGAGAGTGGACTGCATGCACAATGGTTTACAAAGTCCATTGAACATGTAGGCGAAACAGACAAATGCAGGTTCTGTAAAACAGAACTGGAAACAGTTGCACATCTTCTTCCTGGGTGTAATGCACTAACAGCGTAGGGCCTCTATACTGAGAGGCACAATAATGTGGCAAGACTGTTGAATTGGGGATTGCACAAACACCACAGTATTGATGTAGTTCAGAAGCAATGGAAACATTAGCCACAAAGTATTATAGAGAATGATAAAGTTAAAATCATAGGTGATCAGTCCTTACCAACAGTTCAAAAAACAGATGCATGAAAAACAGATATAGTAGTCCAGGAAAAAAGACAAAAGTAGCATTGATCACTGAACTTGCCACATCCAGTGATTGCAGTGTCTTATGTACAAAGTGACACAAAGTCATAAAACACCAGGATGTACAGGCAGAAATGAGAGCAATGTGGAAGAAAGATACCCAGAAAGTTCCAATAGAAGTGGGAGCAACAGTCTAAAAAATAATTTAGTCTTATTTAGATATCAGTTCTGGGCATATTGCTGGTGCTGCAAAGAGCACTTTTGGCTAAACTCAAATACTGAAACAGTGTAATTATATGCTGACTAAAGAATAGGGTCAATTCCAGTCATGTTATTAGAAACCCCAATGACTTAAAGAAATTAAACCAAGAAAACAAGTTAGCATTAACCTTGGTTTCTCATGTGCAGTTGGAACATCATGAGTTTCCTGTCAAGCAGTCACTGCCTTCCCATTTCAGAAGCTTCATGTTGATGATTCCCTTCAGCCTCTATGGCTCCATCCTGTTGCTAGTCAGCTCCTTTCCTTTCCTGCAGCTTTACGCATTGCTTTTTTGTCTGCCTTCTTGATCTTTCTCCCTATCCTGCACTGAAGCTATTTCATTCTCCTGGCTGCTTTGAGATGCATTACCTTCAACTACAGTTTTAGTTTCTTTACTTTCATCTGCATTTCGAGGTAATGTGGAGATAAACTGGTGGCCCTTTTGAGGGATACTGCACACCTACAGCACCTACAGTTCCTGCCAGGCTGCCATTATTCAAATGTAAAGAACTTCAGTTACATATAGGATGGATTATTAAGCCTCTTTATTCAAATCAGTTTGTGGTAGTCCTTTTGTTTTTCCCTTTTAATCACTTATGTCAGTGATATTTTAGAATATTCTCCAATGCTCCTTTTGGGTGTTTCCCAAGTATTGTGAGTAAAAGTAAAATAATTACAGTACAGTGTATACTGCTGCATATGCTGCCTTGTGGCTACAAGGATACAAACACCTTTTGCTGACAAAACCATTATGCAGGCTGTATAAATTCAGTTTGTACTATAGTTACACTGCTTCAAGCCAGAAGTATAGACTTAATTCTTGCACAATTGGCAACGATTTAAATGTGACAGTCAGAGGGAATTGTCTTATAATCCATGCAGCTAAGCAAGTAAAGATGAAGGAGATATATAGCCTTAAGAGCATATGGTGTATGTGCAGTACTCACTTCCTTACACACACACACACACACAGACACACACACACACACACACACACACACACACACACACACACACACACACACACACACACACACACACACACACTATTTCAGAGAAGGGGCTACTGATACTACTCACTGTCTGCACTCCTTTCCTGCATCTGTGATACACACTACCATCTCCCAGAGGGTCTGTATCAGCTTGCTGAAAAGACTTGTCAGCGAACACGCATTTATTGATGCTCATTCAGTGAAAATCTATTCCATGATTCGCTGAATCCTCCCAGGGAAAAGAAATACTTACCCCACAACACAACAGGCCCACATGTAGCTAAATCTAACCCTCCCAAGTTGGGGCTATATACATACCAACTCTTGTGCTGCAGGGCAAACATTTCTTTGCCCTGGGAGGATTCAGTGAATCACAGAAGGCATTTTTGCTGAATGAGGGTCAATGAATGCTTGTTCACTGAAAAGTGTTTTCAGCGAACTGATATAGACCCCCTGCCAGACCAATCTGTTTCTAGTATTTCAGTTACAGAGCACTCTTGCAATAAGGGAATTATTATATTAAACTATAGTAGCATGTAGGGGTAACAGTCTCTCCTGTGAAATAGTAGGTGTAGTCACCTCAATGTTGTGAGGGTAACCCTTATAAACTAGTAAATAAAATATCAGGCACACGCTTTTATATTTGTATAAAGGAAAATACTTTCTTTACTAGAAAATGAAGCAAATCAATAGAAAAGTGCAATTAGATATACAAGCCTGTAATTAATTACACAGGAAAGAATTAATTAAAAGTTATCTTAAACATGTAGCTGACAGTAGACTAATTCATGGAGTCATGATCTTGTCACTTTCTTTAAAGCATTGTAGCTTAATTATCTCTAAGTCTTTAAAATATTAAGTAATCACAAATGATACATACTCATCATCAATAGTTGAATGTACTGATTATGGGAAAGCAGGCTGTATTTTTTCTCTTCTATATTCCCTGTAAAATGTTTTGCTGCTTTTGTGTTCGAATAGAGTTCCAGTCCGTAATTTAGAAGAAGGAAGATAGCACACAATAATCCTGGTTTAGCTTTCTGTGTAAGTCTCCCAAAAGCAAACATAATGCAACTTTTGATAAGAAGCAAGAGTTTGAAAACTGGTCTAGTCTGTTTTATGCAACTGCATCATTACTAAAAAACAGTTATACACTTCACACATCTAATAGAATATATGTATTTTGACAAATGTTATAATATCCCTAAACAAATATCTCTGTATCATGAACTGTATAAATTTATTAAACACAATAAAAGTAGGCTCAAAAAACAAACAAAGCCTGTGCTTAATAACATGTAAAAACTGTAATCCTTTATTCCCTTAAGCATCAACAGACTGAGCTCTGTTTCCATTGTCCTTTCCAAAGTAATATGAATATATCCTTGAAGAACCATAACTGACATGGCTGAAACAAAATGACCAGGTGAACAAAACTGTGTTTCATCTGGATTATCTGTCTCTGTTGTTTTTTGGGAGGATCTACTTCTTTGAGTTACCATAATGGCCAAGATATCACGTCTTCACCTTTTACCACAGACAAATAGTGGCTGTAAGTATGTAAAAGCTTTAAAGAAGTCAATCAAACCACTACAAAGTCAGGGAGCTGACAATAAGAATACAAATATCAAATGAATAAGAAAATACAAAACCTAATTGGTACTTAAGGAGTCATCTCATCAGAGAACTATCACTATTTTGAGAAAAATTGCTAAGCTTTAAACATATTAGTGATTTTACAATTATGCAGCCAGCTGCCTACATTCAAGAATAGACATAGTTCACTGAATTGCCATGCTTTCTGATAAAATGTTAAATATCTGATTTCTGTTTCTACAGAAGGAAGGCAGTAATATCTCTGAATGTAAAATATTGTCTTAGGGACGAGCCTAATAACTCCACTGTATGTCATGTTGTGTAACTGTGGGAGTCAGTGAAATGATGAAAGCATCATTGCACTGTCTTCTTTTGCATGCACATGACTGTGTCAGAAGTGAGATCAAAATAGGGAAATGATGTAGACTTCTTTAATTTCTAGGTGTTACTTCCATTTTCAGCAAGAAAAAAATCTGAGCAAAATCATGTCAAGCCAAAAGTGTTGCAGTGAGGCATTGACTACATTTTGGAAATATGATTGGAATACATCTGGGTGTTTTATAGTTAAAAAATGTGAGGAGAAATTCCCTCTACTACCTACTTATGGGAAATGAAGATTTTGCTCAGGCTTTTCTTAATGTACTTAACTGTAACCTTGATCCCTTCACATATAGGCAGTCACACCACAAACCTTATGAATTGCCTGTCTCATCAATATCATTGTAAGGGCATGAAATATTTTGTAGCAGATCTCATAAATGATGATTTAGAGAACCTGTAATCTCTTCGTCTGACTCAATCTGGCTTTGTTAAAGTCAAATTCTGTCTAATCATTCTAAATGATTTCATTGACAGGGTCATGGAAGGAACTCATATGAGGCATTCTGTCCACACTGTTTTTCTGCACCCAGCTAAGGCCTTCAGTGCATTTCTACATGCAGGCATTATTGACACATACATACAATTTAACATTAATCTCTGTTATCTGATGGACAGGTTTTATATGACATGCAGTGCATTTAAATGGAATGATAATATGTGCAAATGAGTTAATTAAAACTGTTTCACCAACTGTTTCTGCACATTTAGGGTCAGGGTTACCTCTTCTGCACCATTTGAGTTCTCTAGGTCCTTTTTGTTATCCGCTTTTCCAATATAAAACCAGAATTAGATGGCTAGGGCCCACTAAGTTTGCTGATGACAACAAACTGAGTGGTATCATATGCTCCCCTTCTGGAGCTCATATCATTCAGTCCTGTCTTCGTCAGTTGAACACTTGCTTGCACCAACTATTGTTTAATGCTAACAGTGCAGTGTAGTTTTCTATAGTAAGCAAGAACTCACTAGTTGAGTAAATATTAAAAGTATCCCTCTTAAATTGACTTAGTCATCAGGGATTTGATTAACGACATTGCCAATAAACTCTACTTTGACTACCGTATATCAATTTTAATAGGAAATCCTTCTACTTGTTGCAGTTAAATTCTAAAGGCATATTATTAGACTAAGACATTAATAATTCAAATCTGTATTTTTTGGGTTCCTCTTCAGAATGATGAAAAATCAAAATCTTGAACGCTCGGATGAGCGAAAACGCAGGTAATTGAAATAGATATTGTGAGATTGTGGTACAGTAAAAATCAGAAAATTTGCCCTTTCCTCACTGTAGTGTGATCTCGGAGTTGGAATATATTTTTAGGGGGGGTGCAGCCCCCCACAATAGTGATTTCAATTACCTGCATTTTCAATCATCTGAGCATTCGAAATTTAGATTTTTTGTCTATGTAATATAGACCCTATTTTTCTTATCATACTCAGCATAGTAAAAATGTACCCCTAAGTATATACCTCTCAAATCATCATGCACAACTAGAAACACACCAATAATTCCTAACAAGAAGATTAAGTGGAATAAACTGCATGAACAATTCTGATAGATTAAAATCCTTTCATTATAATCTGTCTCATATGGGCTCCTTTCTGGTGATCTCTGCCTTGGCTTCTTTATCATGAAAGACCATACCCTGCTTTATCTCCCACACTTATGTAAAACTAGCAGCATTGTGAAGACTTGCACAGAGGACCTTAACCCATTATCATGTAACTTGAACCTAATGGCATACAGTTTTATAGTCCAATATATCCATTATTTATGAAATAACCTCCCCTTATGCATTAAGCAAAGCAACGCATTGGCTGCCTTTAATACTAGTCTAGATGATTGGATGAGTAATTATAAACTCACTCCAAGGGTATGTAGTATGGCATTTCTTGAGTGCAAATTATTCCCAGTATTTTGGGCTTCTGGACTGCATACCTAATATATACCTATAAGGCTAATTAACCTATGAACTCGCAGGCAAGTTCAACCCCACCTAGGAATGTAGTGACAGTAGTAGATGACTCGCTTACTGGTTGGGTGCTTTGTATTGAATAGTAAGTGGTATGTGTTTTTGCATAGGGGTCATGTATATATATATTTATACATTTCAGCTGTTGTGCTGTGCATGTCTCTGGTGTTTGTGTTTTTAGGCAGATCAAACTAAGCCCAGACTACTGTGCAAGTTATATTGTGCAGTTTCCAGGAACTCATTGGATGCTGGTGGGTTTTATATGGCATGTAGTGCATTTAAATGAAATGATAGTATGTGCAAATGTGTGCAAATGAATCAATTAACATAGGTTTTGTGATAAAGAAGTATGGAAGTTAGTTCAAATGGCAGAGGTCAAATAAGCAAGTATGAACTGGTGCAGCATGCAGGAAAACTCATTACTGGTGTGAAGGTCATCTACAAAATATTCATGTTGTGCTATGCTAAAATTCAGAGGGGCTACTAGGGGACACCATGTGCCCCTGAGATTATTCTTTAGGTTGGCCCATATGATGGATCATGGATTATATCCTAGGTATTATCCAGAGCATTCTGCTTTTAAACATCACAGAGAAGAATCATTTCACTCGTGGTCCTTCATCTTGAGATCTTCTGTTTTGGTTAGAGGAGAAAACAATAGTCTATATTTCACATTGTATTTTATTCCGTGTCAGAAGCAGTGATGAGCTTCTGTGAGCTGATGAGACAGAGCCTGGTGGGCCATCCACATCATTTCCTGTCTTCCACTGCAGCATTATAAACAGAAGCTGCATCTGCTTAAGAATGTACCTATTTGTGTCTACTCCAGCAACATCTGACAGATTTACCAATATATATATATATATATATATATATATATATATATATATATATATATATATATATTTGTTTTTTTTCAAACATCTTTATTAAATTTACACACATGACAAAGGCAATCTTTCATTTATATAAAAGAAAAACATGCAAAATGATTTCACTTTAGTTGTAAACAGTTTACATCATGGACACCATCGAAACAACTGTAGCTGTAAACATTCTACATCACTTATAAACCATGTGGTCATTGTCAGTTGGGCATTATATAGCTCATTCAAATTCTGCCTTTTAAACCTCATTCCTGCTCTGCATATATTGTTCCCACAACTCCCATTTTTCCTATGTAATTTGCTCCTACCCTTTTCTAAAGATCCCAATTCCAGTTGTTTTATCTCTGTCACTTTATTCACTACTTCTAGTAAAGCTGGTCTAGACTTTGATTTCCATTTTCTAGTAATTGCTTTTTCGGCAGCCACCATAATTAGACTTAGCAAGGCTTTACTATGTCTAGGCAATTCCGAGTATGTAGCATAAATAAAAAAAAATCATCTCCCCAGTCAGTACAATCCACCCACGCAACATCTCCAACAGACCGGTCTGCAGGGAATCCCAAAAGTCTGCCAGTTCATCACACTTCCAAAACCATGTTCTCAGCTACCTCTTTCTTGCCTGTCACACCTCCAACATTTGCTATCCACCTGAAGAAAAATTCTTTGTGCCTACTTGAGGTATAAAAATACCTGTATAAACACTTCCAGGCAAAGATCCTAAATCTTCTAGACTTTGTTGCATTTTTGGGATATATAAATATATCCCCAAATGCACCCTTGTAGTCATTTCATGGATGGCACACATGGCAGCAAATTGAGCTCGGATGGCATTCCTCATCATCACATGTTTATTCCATAGACTTCTGTACTTCTGGGGATATGAGGAGGAGCCAGCCTAGCCAGTGGCTTGAGGTCATTGTTGGTTGAGAGGTATTCCAGTATCTGAGACAGCACATATATTTAAACCTACAAACTCCATTAACTATGGACCATGTTGTGGCTGCAACCACTGTACGTCTCTCAGAGGATGATCACTCCACAAATTCCCTGTCGAAATATCAACACTCAGAGTGCACTCTTCTCCTTAAAACTTCTTTTAGAGGAGGGTTGGCAAGCCACCCCCCCAAAATTATATATATCAACTCTATGATCACCATCCTCAGAGAAAAGGCAACATTTTGAGAAATGGCATCTTGGACTTAGTATATGTAAGTCTGATCTTTCAGCCATACAGTCACCATATTTCAGTACTTGCTCTAGCAAGACAACCTTCTCTGTTTCCAATACCTGTACTATGCCACCAGTCTGGAGCATGATTCAGAGATTTGTGTTTCTGTAGGCTTGCTTGTACTCATACTACCAGTGGGTGATACTAATGAAAGGAAAACATCATCATGCACTGATGCAGTGTCCATATCAGACATATACCACAACCATTGAGTGGGTCCAAGATCAGTAGGAGGTGTCTGATGGCTGACAGGCAAAGTGCCAAAACAATCATCTAAGGAAGAAAGTATACTATCTATGCAGCATTTTGATCATAACTAGAAGAGAAGGAAGATACAGCAGAATGTGTTATAAGCTGTTAAATCAAATTAAGGTTAGTCATTGAAAACTTCCCCATGCCAACAATAGAATTATGAGCTTTAGAGTTTGTTAAATAGTGGCTGAAGGCTTAGTTTTTAGTAATAATGGAGAGCACTGTACCCTCCTAGTGTTACGCTGTTAGCTAAAAGAATGTTGCACTGGCAGTGTATTTTGGCATGTTCTACATTATTCTTTTTTTAACTTTTTATTTGAGTTTTAATTTTCTACATCATTCTGATGGCTCATTTGAGAGGATGGGAGTGTTTCTTTTTTTTTTTTCAGTTCCATTTCTGAGGTGGAATGGCGCATGACTCAAACTTTCCACTCAGCACCTTTTTTTTTTTTTTAATAGATGATCAATCTGTCTAATGTATCTGTCTATCTATCTATCTATCTATCTATCTATCTATCTATCTATCTATCTATCTATCTATCTATCAATCTATCTATTTATATATCCTGTATTTCAAGATGTTTCTCTTTACAGCTTCTATCTAAACAAAAAGAAAGCCGAAATATGTATCTACATGTCCTGTATGTCTACCTAGCAGTGGCTACTGAGCAGCAGATAACTCTGCCTGCTTTTGGAAAGCATGTCAGTTGGACCTGCATATAAACATATTCCAGTGCTTTCTTCTGCAAGCCTGGGTTTCCAACACAAAAGATACAAGAACTAGATAAGACACACTACAAGATCAGTGATTACACATAGCAGACAAATGGTTTGACAAGGGATAGATAGCGATTGCATATTGTTTTGATTCTTGCTTAAACTGTATATACTAAAGTTGCTAAAGCTGGACACTTTTATTATGGAAACGTTTGGCTATCTGCAGAAAAGAAGGTATTCTTTGTAAGGAAAAATGTTATAGTGTTGTAGTAAATGTTAGAGTAAGAAGATATAAACTGTGTGATGGAAATAAGAGTTGGAGTATGCTGTCAGAGGAAGGGAAGGATTATACATTATTAAGGGAACTGAAAAGGGAGGGGAACAAAATAAGAGTTAACACCTTTGTAGGAATATAGCTAGCCTTACAGCAACAAGTTGTAGTAATCAACACCAATATTAATAGGAGTGGATTACTAACTGAGGAGTACATAATGTTTCAGAAGAACTGGAGATGGAATTTATGGCAATTTTTCTGTCCGTTTGGGGGAATCTCTTCTGAATCTAGTAGGAATGACATTTTAAAAATTTAAGAATAAAAGAAGGATGATTAGGGAGAGAGGGTTCTTTGATCCCTTGTGTATCCTTGGGATTAATTAAAAAAAAGAGAAAGGAACAATAATAAGTAGGATATTACTGATTATGTAAAATTTGTACTGGGAAATTAAGGAAGAGGGAACGAAAAGGACATGTAAAAGGATTATTTGATGTTTTATTTTTTTATTTAAAAAAGGCTAAAGATGAAGAAGATAATGATAAAAGGAAGAGATTTATAGCAAAACGATTTTATTATTATCCTGTATTTGGAGAGCTTGCAACGAAAAATACTGTATGCTATGAAATTAACAATGTCTCAGTGTGAGGCTTAAGTTATAATTGGAAATTGCTTTTTTATTTTCATTGGGAGGATAGGGCATCATCATTTGCTAGTGAATGTTCAAGTCAAATATAAAAATGTAAAAGAAAAAGGCAGTGCTTGTTGCAGTATGGCAGCTTAGACACTTAGTCATAAGATCTTTGCCTCCAGACTGTATGGTCAGTTTGTATTTTTAAATCGTCTCCCCGTGCCTGCATAATTTTTTCCTGGATACTTCATTTGCCTCCTGTCTCCCAGAAACATGCTGTCTGAGTGTCTAAACTAAATTGTCCATATATATATGCCCATGTATATGCTGTATATACCCTTAACCTCATGGCCTGAATCATGGCTAGAAAGGGTCCAAGAAGGATCAGTTCATTTATTTGCTTAAAAAATAAATAAAAGAGCTGAAGAAGACTTGCCATTATGCATTATATATTTTGAAACGGTAATCAAATGATTTCTGTACAATAACAGAACATGGATTATAGAGTATTTATATAAACTCTTTATAAAGATTATACCTTGTGTGTTTGAAACGGTACATAGTAAAGGCACATGGTGACATTATGCATAAAGAAATCAGAATTGTGATGAGGTGTGTGTCTGTGTGTGTGTGTGTGTGTGTGTGTGTGTGTGTGTGTGTGTGTGTGTGTGTGTGTGTGTGTGTTGTGTGAAGAGAAGATGGCAAGGCAGATTTTTCATTGTTTTATATAATACACAAGGCAAAGCAAAAGTGAAAGAGAATCATAAATATTCGGTTGAAATAAAGGAGAGAGACTAAATAGTATCAAGAGCTATTTTTAGTTAATGTAGGGAATTATTGTGAAAATATTATCCTGGATATAAGAATGCTGCAGGAGGAATACAGATTTTTGTTTACATTTTTAAAATGTCATAATTTGAATTAAGTTTGTGTAACTTATGTTTAACAAAACTAGACCTACTCTTTGGCAAGGAGCATTGTTAGAGTCTTGTCAAAGAGGTAAAGGAAAACAAAGTAGTCTGTTAAGAGGAAATAGGTCTTATGGTAGTAGCCCAGATGAAGGTGGATATTTTAAAACTGTAAGGGTTCAGACTGATTTATTTATTATTTCATGTATTTTAAATTTGTTTACCTGGTAAGTCCGACTAGACAGGGTTGCCCATTTTCAGTGGAGGCCCGGTAAGATAAGTTCCATACAATTAGACAGTCAAGAAATGTATAAAAATACAAGATGTTAGTCAAAAAAAGCATACAACAGTTTAGAAAACAGGCTAACAATTTTGACAAAGGTTCCCATAGGAGAATTATTAATACAGTGGAGAGAGAAGAAAAAAATTCAAAACTTTGTTAAACTTAACAATGTACTAGTCTCTCAGTATTTTTAAACACAATTTCATCACATTGAAAAACATAACAGCAAGCTAAGATGAAGTTACGTATACATAATTCCTTAAAAATTGAAATAACTTGTATTACAAGATATTATTTGGGTTTTGCACATATAGGAAGATGTTATAACAGATATATAGGGATTAAAGAGGCTAGGTGGATCATAAAAGAGTTAGCCTGGGTTGGACATGTACATATCCAGGACTTGGTGGGGTAGGATTTTAGCTGATTTTTGAGACTGTGTTTGTCTGGCTGTGTCCTAACTTCAAGTGGGAAGGAGTTCCACATTTTTGCAATGGTACAGGAATATAGGGAGTCACCTGCATTATATTTGCCTTTGGATACCTCTACCAGACTCTTACTGGTGGATCTTAGCTGACAGCTGTTGTTGTAATGCTTAATTAGGCTGTATAGGGCTGGGGTTTTGTTGGGGTAGTAGAGAAGTTGATGAGCTAAGGTGAGTTGGTTAAGGGCAAGTAGGTTAGGTAATTCCATCCAGGAGAGTTTGTGAAGGGCTAAGCAATTGTGGGACCTATAGGAAGAGTCAGTAGTGAATTTAGCTATCGTGTTGTAGCAAGCGGATAGCTTATTTAGGTCCATTTTATTTAGATTAACTAAGATGGGAGAGGTGTATAGTAATGTGGACAGTAAGTGGGTTCTTGCTATGGCAGTTTTACTATTGGAGGTCAGGTAGTTCTTACATCTGCAGAGTGTGCCTAGTTTTTTTGTGTACCATAGTTATGGTTTGTGTTACGTGTTTAGCAAATTTCATGTTTTGGTTGATGATAACACCTAGTAGTTTGGTATGTGCAACTGGTATGAGATGGGTGTTGTCTGAGGTGATAATTTCAAAAAGGGCGAGTGGATACTAAAGCTTTGGAAGGATAAAAGAGCATAAGTTGTGTTTTGTTTGGAGATGGAGTATTAATTGGATGTCTGTTAGCCAAGATTCAACTGCTGTGAAGGATTCTTAGGTTATTTTCTGTAGAAGTTGGAGAGAGGGGGAGGAGCAGATAAGGGTGGCATCATCAGTGTATTGTACTAATCTTGCATGGAGAGTAGCTTTATTGAGGTTGTTTGTGAATGTTGTCAAGAGCAAGGGACCGAGTATAGATCCTGTGGCACCCCTAGGGTGACGAAGACAAGAGGAGATAAATTGTCCTGCCACTTGACAGCCTACTGTCGGTTAGAAAGATCATCTTTAAACCATAGGAGTGCAGAGTTATTTAGTTTAAGTTCTGAGAGAACAGTCATGAGTTTACTATGGAAGACTGCATCAAATGCTTTTGAGAGGTCTAAAAAGACAGTTATTACCAGTTTACTATCATTTAACTGAAGTGGAGTCAGTTGACTCCACTTCACACAAACACCTGACCTCAAACGTTGGCAATGTTGAACTCTGATGTTGTTGAACTACAAATCTCTCCCCTGTCTCGGCCCATGTTAAAACCCATCTCTAGGTCACATTCGACATGTAATTCGCCAATTTTGGAGTTCGGCTGTGTGAGTTTTTGCGGACGTCGGTCGATGATATGATCAGTTGACTGAGTCCGTTTCAGTTTAATGATAGTAAACCGTTAATACCAGATTGCCTAAGTTTCACTGTTGATTAACATGATTGGTGAAATTAATAAGGGCAGTGGTGGTACTGTGGCTGTGTCAAAAACCATGTTGAGTTTTGGCTAGGAGATTGTTAGTGAGAAGGTATTTTATTAACTGAGAGTGTATGCATTTCTCTAGAATTTTTGAGACTGGGGATAGTATGGCTATTGAATGGTAGTTGGATAACTCAGTCAAGTTTCCTCCTTTATGTAGGGGTATTATGTGTGAAATTTTGCACAGGGTTGGGACTTTTTGTTCAGAGATTGACCTATTTATGATTATAGAGACAGGGTATGATATAGCCTTGGCTGCAATTCTGATGTATTCTGATGGGAGTTTATCAGCAGCCAGGGTAGTGGGCCTTAATTTGGACAGGTATTTCAGGATTGTACTGGTCTGAACTGGTTGGAGGGAAATGTTGCTTAAGTCAGATGAGGAGTTTGGTAAATTTGTGAGGGTAGTGGGTTGAGAATTAGAGGATAATTTTTAAATGGAGTTGGTAAAATATTCATTGAACTGTGTTGCAGTGTCACCTATAGATGTATCAATATCTGGGGCTGGGGTGCTGGTTTTACCTGGTTGGGTAATTTTATTTATGGCAGCCAAACATTTTTGATGGTTAGCTTTGTGTTTATTCTGTAAATTGGAGTAACAGTTTTTTTTTTTATCTGATCTTATTTGTTTTTCAAGAAACTGTTTCCTGTTAGTATTAGTTTTGTTGTAGCATCAAGTTTTCCATGCTTTATTCCTTTGTTTTGGTAGGATCCGGATACTTTTGGTGAGCCAGGGGGCAGATTTGGACTTTGTTTGAATTGTTCGTGGGGGGACGACAAGTCGGTTAAGTATTTTCAGGAACATGGAGTTAAAGTAGTCTACTGTCTTGTCTATGGGGAAGGTAAATAGTGGGGACCAGTTGCAATGGTTTAGTGCTGTTATTAGTTCTGCTCTAAACTTTTTTGGGTACTTACATATTATCGCAACCACAACTGAAGTAGGAGAAGTGGCTCATTTCTAAGCCCTTCTCTTGCCCAAAAATGTGTTGGTAAAGTTAATTTGTAAGTGTGTATCACTGAAGGTATCTGCCATTACAGTGAATTTCTTGTATAGGGAAATGAAAGCCCAAAGAATTTCCACTGTCAACCAAGTCGAGAACATGTAAGTAACAGTAGCTGTTGACAGTTGTACACTTTCTAAGAGAATTTTTAATGGCAATGTGTAAAATCTGTCCATATTTTGGGGGCCTTTGACACACCATTATTTAACAATTTCCACCCATTTTATCTGGTAACCAATTGCCAGGCATGCAAAGCAATAGCAATACCCAGTGCCCGTGATGTGACATCATTAACTGCAGTTGGTATGGTGGCTTGCTTGCTGACGCTGGTCTTTGTCTTGTTGGCACTCTTTGGTTTTACTTCTTTACCCATGTACACCACTGCACTAATTAAGCCATACAACATGCATTGCACGTTCAGCCTGCACATGTATTTCTCTTTTCACGATATTTAAAAGAAAGTGAATCAAAACACTTACAACCACACACTGCAGGTCAGTCCAACGTGGGTTGACTCATTTGTACGGAAATTCTGACAGTCTAGATTCCTGCTTTCAGCCATAAGCAAAGTCACAGCTTTTATTATTGAAATCCCCTCAGTCAATTGCTTATGTTTCAGTACAAAGTACTGAGAAACTGGACCACTGTGCAGATGCATCGCTACTTATTATCGAGTTGTTGAGAATGTAGTTGCGATAATACGTAAGTACCCTTTTTATGTGTAGTGTATTTGTTTGAAAGGCCTAGTTTTAGTTGGTTTAATTTGTTGTCTTAGTAGGAAGGAGGGGAGGTGATCACTTAGGGTATCAAGTAATGTGCCAAAGAATTGTATTGTGGTTGGGCGATTAGTAAGGATCCAGTCTAAAATGGATTCCCTTTTGGTAGCTTTGTCAATTCAAGTTGGGGTTTGGATGATCTGAGTGAAACCATGTAGGATTATATGAGTAGTGGGGAGGGGAGAGTTAATTAGAGAACAGTCAATATTGAAATCACCTAATATGAGTGTTTCATGGGGGAGGGATTCTGATGCCCAGTGGGTTATGGATGCTAGCATGTTTATGTTGTACCCGGGAGGGATGGATGCACCCAATATGTTTAGTTTTTTATGCAGGTTCATTTTTACCTTAGCAAAAAGGGTTTCAGCATTGCTGAAAGTTGGGATGTTTATTTTAATGAGTTCAGCTATGAGGTTGTTTTTGAAAAGCACGGTAATAACGCCTCTTCTTTTGGATGTACAGTCTTTTCTAATCAGGTTATACTCTGGTGGGAGTAATTTGTTGTCTTTGTTGTGTTGCTTAAGCCATGCTTCAGTGAGGAGCACAATATCTGGGGAATAAATGTATAGAGCTGCATGCAGTTCATTAATTTTGTTTAGGATACTTCTAATATCGATGTTAGAGAATTAAGAGGTCAGCTACTTGTCTATGGGAAGTTGGGTTATAATTGGCCTGCTTTATATTGTTTGTGGGGATAATTAAGGGACCAGGATTTGGATGTATGTCTCCACGGAGTATCAGTTGTGAAGCAGTGTTCACAATAAACTGGAGGTACTTGGAGAAAGATAGGTTAAATTGCAAGGAAATGTGCCTTTTAGTGCAGTTATGTGGAATCCTAAAAGAGGTTAGCTCTAAACTGGAGTGATTGTAGATTGTTGAAGAGATATGAAATGTGCTATGTTTTAAGAGCTGTACTATGCCTCAATTGTCTCTGGTTCAAATGCTTATTATGCCTATAACAATTGATTATTTGGAATCTGTCTTTGCCTACTACACAGTGAGTTGAATGTAATAAGTGCTGTGCAATTCTTAACTGCCATTCTTAAACTAATTTACCTGCCTGCTTAGTCGAATGTATTGAATGCTGTGCCTTACCTTAATTGCCTTTCTTAACATATTTACCTGCCTGCTTGACTTAGTATTCTGTCTGCCTAACAGATGGAGAAAGGACACAGTCTTTTACAGATAACTGCTTTTGATTCCTTCAAGTAGTGCTCTAGTCACTGTTATAAATCTAGACTGTGTACCTGTTAAGCTGTATATCTAATGTGCTCTGCATTGCCTTTATTACTGGTTGATTATCTGCTTGTACTGTCTCTATTGTGCTTTGTATTGCCTGTTACATTTACTCTGATTGTTGGCTAGCTTAGTTTTATTTTTCCCCATCACCTTACCAGGCTGGTATGCCATGGTAATGCTGGGTTCTGTACAGTGATTGAGTTATCAACCTTGCATACTATTTCTACTCTCTTCTGCTCTTTCTAATAGCTGTAACTTTACTACCTATTGCATCTCTTCTCTTACCACTCTCCTATACATTTCCCCTTCTTCTATGTCTACCCTTTGAACTCTCTGTCTTCCTACACCTACCACTTCTACATCTGTCCCTTGAGCCCTGTTCATTTCTACTAAAGTCTTATATACTATTCCTTCCTACTGAATATTCCCCCTTACTCCTTCCTCTCTTTACATGCAGTTTTAACTATTTGTGAAGCTAACCTAGTTTATCTCTCCTCTCTTTTTACAGTTTCTCACCTCTGAAGCTGACCTCAGAAGCCACCTCCCTACCACCAAACAAGGAATACCTCCTGCAAACTCCCTGGAGTTTACCTACCAGACTGGCTCATAGAACTCCTGAAGACTGCCCTTAAAGTTTAATATTGAATGTAGGTAGCCTTAAACCATCTACTGTGCCTGTACTACCTACCTAGTAATACATTTACTTCTGTCTATCCTCCCTTGTAAGTGACTCAGCAGCCTACCGTGGACCACACAGACATACTCTCTCCCCCCCAAGTCACCTTAGTCCCAGACACTTTCACAGCGAAAGTTGCACGTAACCTGCTCAACATTGCTGCCTGTTTTTCCTCATTCTCACCACTAGGTGGCAGTGCCCTCTAACCAATTGCCGATGCAACTGTAATGTTACCTGGCTTCCCTCCTAGTAACCTGACTCCTCAACTTAAAAGCCTGTATTCTATTTTCTGTTCTCTCTCTGACTACAACCTTTTCTGTTCTCTCTCTTGACTACAATCTTTTTTTTTCACCCCCTGAACAACTTTAACTACCTGACTCATAACACCTCTTACATCTTTACAAAATACTCCTCCTTTTCTATTCTATATTTACCATACCTGCTAACCTTTGTATATCATCAGCAGTAGTAGCTGATACTTTTTCACTCTCCTCTTGGTCTTCCTCCGTTCGCCCTGCTCACTCCGCTCCCCTACCCTACCCCCAATTCCCACCCACCCCACTACATCTACATTTATACCTTCATAACCACTCCTACTTCCTCTCCATCATCTTCTTATTCCCCACCCCCTCACATAACACGCCTTCATCACATTTCTGCTTCCTCCTTACTAAACACTTACTTTAACTATCATAACCCAATATGCTTATAAAATATTCAACTCTCCCTATTCATCTTCTACTACTTCTCAACCTTTCCTGTATCTACTATCTGACTGAAGTTAATCTCATCACCCACACCCCTCTCCTACACACAACCTACCCACACCACACATCACTAACTTACCATTACAACTCCATCTCTCCTGAACTATATCCCATCAATCTCAACCTATGTTTTCATTACAAACTAATCCCTTGTCATAATACCTCAACACCCACTCTCCCCTCCATATCCTCCATTAATTTTTCAACCTGCACCTCCCATTCAAAGCAATCCAAATACCACAACTACTTAACTCAACTTCTGCCATACTTTTATCTGGCGACGTACACCCCAACCCAGGCCCATACCCCTCTTCCTCAATATCTAAATCCATCCTATTTGCATCTCTCAACGCACAAAGCTTAACTAACAAAATTCCAAATCTGCATGCCTGGCTACTCCACAATAAACCTGACATCCTAGCCATTTCTGAAACCTGGCTAAAACCTCATATCAAAAATGAAGAGATAGTGCCACCCAATTACTCTATCATCAGAAAAGATAGAACCCATAAAAAGGGTGGTGGAGTAGCACTACTCTACTCATTCTCCCTATGCATAACACCTTTTAACAAAGACATTCCCCAATTCGGTAATGCAGAATTAATACTAGCCTATCTTCAGTTAAACAAACACAAATATATATACATAGCCTCCCTTTACATACCCCCTGGAAACAATATACCAATACTCGAAGAGATCCTCTCCTGGCTTTCAACTAACATCTGTAATGAAACTATAATCATGGGAGACACCAACATAAACTAGTCCTCCATTCTATCCCCTACTGACTCCCTCAACATCAACCTATATAACTACTCTCAACTCATCAACTCCATAACTAGGCCATGCAAAGACCTCACTAGTGGCAACATCTTAGACTGGATTCTAGTCTCCCACCCTCACTACTACCCCAAAAGTGGAACACTTCCCGACTCCCTCAGTGACCACCTTCCCATCTTCACAACATGTCTTCCTTCTCCCCTACAAGTTACTCATAACTACATCACTACCCGATGCCATAAAAACTTTAACCTAGAAGCTTTCTCTGACTCCCTAAAATCCCTTAAATGGTACCCTTTAAAAACTCTACCCCTCAACAATGCAATCACCCACTTCAATGCTACCTTTCTAAATCTTCTAGATACTTACGCTCCCTTAATAACTAAAAGAATAAAAGAGAAATCCAGCCCCTGGTTAACAAAAAACACACTGACAAACATGCGACTTAGAGACAAAGCCTGGACACAATATCACAGGAACAAATCCTCATCTACCCTTAATGAATACAAAACTCTTCGTAACTCAGTTAAAAAGCTTATCTATGCAGACCATCGCAACTATTTCTCCCAACTTCAAAGCAACCACAAAACCAACCCACAAATGTTCTGGAGAGGTATAAACACCCTCCTAAAACCTGGTACTATAAAAAACCCAATACCCTGCCCAAATACACAAGACACTGATCTTGCCACACAATTCAACTCTTTTTTCATAGATTCTATTTCCAAACTTACTTCCTCTTTCTCAAATAACAATCAACCAACTACTTCCACTTCTCCTCACCCAGCTCCCCCTCCATCTTCTTTCTCTGATCCCCCACCCTCTCAACCCCCAGCCTTCCACATTAAAATGATTCCTACTTCCACCATAAAAAAACTCCTACAGAAACTAAAACCATGCACCAATGCCCCTGATAACATTCCCTCATACTTCCTCAGCATAGCTGCTGAAGCCATTGCTCTTCCTATCAGTATCCTAATCAACTGCTCCATCCAAGAAGGCAATGTTCCCCAAATCTGGAAAAAAGATTACATCATTCCTCTCCATAAAGGTGGAACTAATACTAATATCACCAACTTCCGTCCCATCGCCATCCTCTCTCCCATTTCAAAAATCCTAGAAAAATGTATCCATCTTCAACTCCTTCCCCATCTCTTAGATAACAACCTATTAACTCCTACCCAACATGGATTCAGACCCCATCACAGTACCATGACAGCCCTCCTATCCTTCTTAGAAACTGTGAATAAAGCTAGAGATTCTGGCCTCACTGTTTCTACCATCCTACTCGATCTTTCTAAAGCCTTTGACACAATCTCTCATAACTTACTTCTTACTAAACTATCTAAACTAAACCTTACATTATCATCCCTTACTTGGTTTACCAGCTATCTCTCTAATAGACAACAAGCTGTTAAGTGGAAGAAAGCCACCTCCTCCTTTCTCAACACCCCCACAGGTGTCCCACAAGGTTCTATACTGGGCCCCCTCCTCTTCAATATTTTCATTAATGACTTTTTCCACTCTATCCCTCTTGCAAACATTATTCAATATGCAGACGATTCCACAATTATCTGTGCTGCCTCATCCATCCCAACCCTTTTAAAATTTACTCAAGATGCCTTCTCCTCCACTGAACAGTGGATGAAAGACAACCATCTAGCACTTAATGCTGCTAAAACTAAACTAATGATATTTACTCCCTCAAAAACTAATAACTTTGACAGGAATTTATTCTCCATCACCAGCCAAAATAACACACCTCTTGAGTTGGTATCTGAAACCAAACTACTAGGAGTCCAAATCGATGACAAGCTTAATTTCAACTCCCATCTGCTACTAAACATAAAAAAAAACATCAAAAACTCGGCATGCTCTACCGACATAATCGGTTCCTCACCTCAACTACAAAACATACTCTTTCTACCACATTTCTCCTTCCCTCCCTTCTCTATGGTGCCCTCTTCTAACAAACCTACAATCATCTCTCAAAACCAAACTGTCCTCTTGCTACAATAAAATAGCCAGATTTGCCACCAGCAACAAATCATCAACCCATCACCGTATACCTCTTCACAAACTCAACTGGCTAGAACTCCCCAACTACCTTTCCTACACTCAGCTTACCTATGTTCATAAACTCATATTCCAACCATACCTCTGTCCCTCCCTCTCAACTACCTTTAAAATGCACCACACCCAAAGACTTCTAAGATCAAACAATCAAAACCTTATTAAGGTTTACAGACCCCTCCGCACCCCAGGACAAAACCTCCTGTCCTTCTCACTAGCACACTTATGGAACTCCCTACCCCCCTCCATTCGTACCACCACTAGCCTCCCATACTTTAAAAAACTACTTCATTCTCATCTAATGTCAACAAGGCAATGCTCCTGCTCCCATCCCCCAAAACCTACGCTCCACTCTTCTTCTCTTCCCCTTCTTACAAATCCCAGATAGTGATTTCAAGCTTGCTTGTAGTATATAATTTCCTTACTTATACCCAGCAATCTCTTAGCCTACTGCATCTAACTATCTATCCCTATAATTCCTTACTTATACCTAGCAATCTCCTAGCCTACTGCATCTAACTACCTATCCCTATAATTCCTTACTTATTCCTAAATTCCTTACTTATACCTAGCAATCTCTTAGCCTACTGCATCTAACTACCTATCCCAAAAAAAAAAAAAAAATTTTTACATTAAATACTATTGCATTTATTACTTTTGATTAAAATATATTTGACCTGATTATAACTTGAAATTGTATAATGTTACTCTGTAATCATCATGTAATCTATGTGTGGAACTTAATCTTTGTATAATCTGTATGTGGAGCTTTTCTCCCCAGGACTCCATTGAAAACGGGTTCCTTGGGCCCAATGGACTATCCTGGTTAAACAACTGCAAATAAATAAATAAAATAAAAATGATGTTTGGGTGGGTATAATGGAGTGGACATGGGTAGGTCTTTTACAGTGTAGGCTAGGGTAGTGGCTGTTTTGGTGTGAGGTGAAGTGTGATAGTAGTGAGAGAGTTAGGATATATAAGGTATGTACGTAGTGCATTTTGCAGTTGTTGCTGCTTGGTTGTATAAGGGGGAGTAAAAAAGAGCTGTAGGGTGGAGTCGAGTGTGAGCTAGGGTTTGTAGCTGTAGAGGTATTAGTGGATGTGTAATTGGTCTTGTTGTTAGGTGGAGTGAAGCATGTGGGTGTGGTCTTTGGTTTGTGTTCTGATTGCTTGATTTTGGAGGACGGGTTAGGTGTGGTTAGCAGACAGGTTTTAAGAAGGTTGGTTAGGAATGTTTTCTAAGGCAGTCAGTTGAGTTGAGACAGCTGTAAGGTATGTAGGGGAGGACAAGGGCAGGGGAGGAGCAGAACCGACCCAGGAATGTGCGCACCATTTAAGAGTATAACTCAGAACAGAAAAGCAAACTATATACTTGTTATTTGGAGGGACATATACTGTATCCTTTAAAAATGTTTGGACACTGTATTGATTGTGTTGTGATCAGAGCAGGGGACATCACTGCAGGGGTCATGCTATTTGCCTTTCAAAGGGAGAGGAGTGCTGTAACAGGATAAAGAAGGATATAAAATAGGAACACAGTAGTTCATAAGGGTAAAAATGGGTAGTGAAGCAGATTACTTAATGATCTTCACTGAGGTTGACAAGCTTCTATCTTACACAAGTCACCTTAGGTGGGGTAACAACAAATTACACAGCTTATAAACATGCATCCAGTTTTGCAGTATATCTCTAATATGTAATGCACTATAGCTAGAGTAACAGCAACTGAAATAATGGGAGGCTAACCAGTTAAAAGTAAGTACGCTTGGGACACTTGCGAGGTATGGCAAAGCCCACAAGTTCAGATAGCATTTCAAAAATAACAATCCCAGTACAGTTAGCATACATTCAGAGATTATCAATTATAGACAAAACACTTTAGTATGCCTTCAACGGACAAATATTCTTATCTACATCCACATTAGTAAGGCAAGGGTATGCTAAATTGTTTATGACACTTCCTATTTCAAATAAGAAGCAGAGTATACATAACAAAACAACATTCAGAGCGTTGAGTCAAGTAGTGTGTAGACCATCAGAACAAACTCAAAAAGCCATAATGTATAGCCATAAATAACAGCCACAGTGCTTACTTACATGTTGGACACATTCCTGGTTTGACACTAAGGGGTCAATGGCATACTTTGCATGGTTATATGATTTAAAAATGGTGCTCAGTAATTTCCAAGTCCTTTATGCTTTTACCACAGAAGACATTGGACTGGGGGGGGGTCCAAGCAATATGTGGGAACCAATAGGGGAAGACAATAACAGTCTCACAGTGCTGTGGAGCCAGAGAAGCAGCAAAGCAAGGATTACAAAAATAATCAGCAAAATAGAGCCCCAGTCATGCGTATCTACACTGGACTAATAGTGGTTTAAAATAGATAAAGAAAACAGTCGCTAGGTTTATCTAGTCACTTCTTTTACAGTGACATTTTTTATTGAGGCAGGTTTTAAGAAGGTTGCTTAGGAGTGGTTTCTAAGGCAGGCAGTCGAGTGGAGACAGCTGTAAGGTATGTAGAGGAGGACAAGGTCAGGGGAGGAGGTGAACCGACCCAGGAATGTGTGCACCATTTAAGAGTACAACTCACAACAGAAAAGCAAACTATATACTTGTTATTTGGAGGGACATACACTGTATCCTTTAAAAATGCTTGGTTGGCGTATTGATTGTGTTGGGATCTGAGCAGGGGATATCACTGCAGGGGTCACGCTGTTTGTCTTTCAAAGGGAGAGGAGTGCTGTAACATGATAAAGAAGGATAGAAAATAGGAACACAGTAGTTCATAAGGGTAAAAATGGGTAGTGAAGCAGATTACTTAATGATCTTCATTGAGGTTGACAAGCTTCTATTTTACACAAGTCACCTTAGGTGGGGTAACAACAAATTACACAGCTTATAAACATGCATCCAGTTTTGCAGTATATCTATAATATGTAATGCACTATAGCTAGAGTAACAGTAACTGAAATAGTGGGAGGCTAACCAATCAGAAGTAAGTACATGTGGGACACTTGCGAGGTATGGCAAAGCCCACATGTTCAGATAGCATTTCAAAAATAACAATCCCGGTACAGTTAGCATACATTCAGAGATTATCAATTACAGACAAAACACTTTAGTATGCCTTCAACGGACAAATATTCTATCTACATCCACATTACTAAGGCAAGGTTATGCTAAATTGTTTAAGACACTTCCTGTTCCAAATAAGAATAAGCAGAGTATACATAACAAAACAGCATTCAGAGCGTTGAGTCAAGTAGTTTGTACAACATCAGAACAACTCAAAAAGTCATAATGTATAGCTGTAAATAACAGCTAAAGTGCTTACTTACAAGGTGAACACATTCTTGGTCAGATGCTAAGGGACCGATTGTTGTATGGTTTAAAAATGACGGCCAGTAATTTCCAATTCCTTTATGCCTTCACCACAGAAGGCATTGGGCTGGGAGAGGGCCAAGCAATATGTGGGAACCTATAGGGGAAGACAATAACAGTCTCATGGTGCTGTGGAGCCTAAAAGCAGCAAAGCAATGATTACAAAAATAATCAGCAAAATAGAGCCCCAGTCATGCGTATCTACACTCTGAGTGGACTAATAGTGGTTTAAAATAGATAAAGAGAACAGTCGCTAGGTTTATCTAGTTATTTCGTTTACAGTGACATTTTTTATTGAGGCAGGTTTTAAGAAAGTCACTTAGGAGTGGTTTCTAAGGCAGGCAGTCGAGTGGAGACAGCTGTAAGGTATGTAGAGGAGGACAAGGTCAGGGGAGGAGCCGGACCGACCCAGGAATGTGTGCACCATTTAAGAGTACAACTCACAACAGAAAAGCAAACTATATACTTGTTATTTGGAGGGACATACACTGTATCCTTTAAAAATTCTTGGTCACTGTATTGATTGTGTTGGGATCTGAGCAGGGGATATCACTGCAAGGGTCACGCTGTTTGCCTTTCAAAGGGATAGGAGTGACTGTATCCTTTAAAAATGCTTGGTTGCCGTATTGATTTTGTTGTGATCTTCACAGGGATATCACTGCAGCGTTCATGCTGTTTGCCTTTCAAAGGGACAGGAGTGACTGTGATTTAATGATGGAGATTTTATTAAAATGAGTAGGTGTATGCAGCTATAAAGGTCCCACTCAGAGGATTTATGAAGTAACTTGGCTGAGCAAGACAGAAAAAAGACTCCCTGATTGAAAGAATACAAGGAGCCCATGCAGCTACAGAAGGTGGATCCTGTTCTAGCATTGTTGCTAGATGTCATCACCATGCACATTCCTTGAGGTGGGGAAAGGCATGCAAATTGAGTAAAATACAAAAGACATACTGGTGCTAGAATTGTATTCTAATATTCCTAGTATCAAACCAGAAATAACTTTAAAGTGAGCTTTTATTCAAAATTCAAAGCCATCAAACCCTTTATTCTACATTTATGGTAAAGGTATTGGAATTCAGCCTTAAGAATAATGTCTTCTACTTTGAGTGTAGATTTTGTTTACAGACAAAGGGGTATAGGATTGGGAGCAAAATTTAACACAATTATGGAAAAAAAATGTTATGATGCTCTCTGGAGAGTAGCGTATGTACGCACACTGATTTCTTTTTTACACAGGGGATAGTACTGTATAAACATTTCATTGTCGAATGATCTATGTGGTTCAGAGATAAGAGTAGCTTCAGTGAATTTGTAATTTGTATACAGATGATAATATAAAGGTATGCGTAGTCAGGTCACTGGAACCATGCATTTGAAGACAATCTCATTTCTTGATAAAATGGGAGGAGGATTTGCTTAAATAATTATAATTCCATTGCACTGTGTAATGAAATATGAGAGTATACAGCAGAGAGGTTAGAATAAATGCAATGTCTGATGGGGGCATATAGCACAACAGCTACAAGAGAAAGGGTATCTTTGCAAAAAAAAAAAAAAAAGGAGCCCTCTTTTGTGCTGGAGAATAGTTCTAAGGAATTTTAAGATATCTATTTTCTTACATTTTTTTTCTTCTAAAATAGCAATGATAGTGTTTTGAGTGGGGCTATCAACTCACAGCTGACAGTTTCCTTTAGAAATCTGATGAGCCTACAGGACTGCTTAATATACTCTTGAAGGTTCCAGTGAGATATGTTCAGATCATGCTGTGACCTACACATATGAGAAATGTTCACCTTACCCACATGTTCTCTCAAAGAGTTGTATTAACATTAATGGTCACCTTTTTGTGGCTGTAGAGAGACACACCTGGCAATGTGAGTCAGGCATAAATTTAACATGTGCTGGTTGGATTTTTGATGAAAGGGAGATGAAGCATAATGTTAAGCTGAGACATTTTGGAGAATTCTACAGATGTCAGAAATGCAAGCATTGCCCGCCAAGTATTATGACATTCTAATAATGCACATGATTCCAATAAGAAATTACTATTTTTTTTCTTATGCTTGACATTGAAACACAGATTTATATTTTAATGTCTCTGAAATATTATTGGAGTAGGAATTTTAGTTTCCTTTAAAGTTTGGGATCTTGGCCTGAAATATTTGATATAGTCACTTAAAATATGAATGGATGGCCTCATTGGTCTATGGAACTAAGAGTTTGAACTTTAAATAGCAAGACAACTTTGAAGGCCAGTTGTGAGCAAGGTTCTATATGCTGAGGTAAAAGGGAAATAATAAAACTAGATAGAGGAAATCTGGTTTTATAGGGAGATGAGTAAAGTGGGGATTTATGTGTCATTGAGCTTATTATTTGGAGGAGACATTAACCATGATTCTTTAGGGTGTGTGGATAGTCATTTATCAGTGTTACTCAGGCAACATGAACTGTAGTTCTTATTAAGTGGGTTAATAAAGATTCAATATACTAAATTCAGTGTACAAGCAAGAATTGTTTCAGTTCACATCCAGAATTATACAGTATTTTTAATTTGGATGAACTTGGTCAGTTTATATAATATTGTATCAATTCATATTTGAAAGGCAAACAAAAGGTATTGGACTTTCATAATGAGGTAGATAGGAGGTACACTTTACGACTTCATGTTGACTTGCCAACTATACTATACTATACCAAACAGCTCTCTATTCTTTACAAGTTGGAGAAGTATCCCATTCATTCTTTGCAGTCGTCTACAGCATAATGGGCTCTTTACACTCAGAAGATGACAAAAGAAATGGACTTAGTTCCCCTTAGCCAAAATTCTTTCCTTTTGAGGTGTTAGATTATTGTTTTGAGGATGCTTCACACATTGTTTTATATGCCAGCGACAGTTAAAAAAAGTCAATCTTTCATTATCCTTTTTATGTTAGAGATGTTCTGTCCTCATTAAGACTAAACAGTCTTATATTTCTGTCATATGTCATATGTAAAATAATTTGGGGAAACTATACAGATACAGTTTCAGGTACACTTGAATGAGAGACTAAGTGAGCATGAAATCATTTAATTACAATGTACTAGATTTGTGCCCATGGATGTAGAGGCACTTGTTATGGACTTCTCTGGTTGTTGCTAAGAAATGCATCATCTCTTGCTGGGAGTCATCCTCCCTCCCTGTATAACCAATGTGGCTGTAGACCTTGCACTCCATCTGCATTGCTGAAATGGTCATTCATGTTATTAGGAACAGGAGGGAATTACTATGAGCTTTGTGGAGATGTGCTATTCTATGGTAATTGATGAAGTGGACTGAGTATTGTAACATGGCTAAAGCTGATAGTGAGCCTGGGGATGTGTTAGCAGTTCCAATGATACTGCTGTTGGCCTTACAAAAAAGATTTGCTTATATTCAGGGAGAATCCTGCACTCCAATCTGATTTAGTTTGGGATGAGATGGTTTGCTTATTATTCCATAATAATTTAATCTCTAGAAATGCTTTGGGGAATTTGTATTCTTTTTGTTCTGGAAAGTTTATTATAACTTGAGTTAAATGCATAATTTTATTTTTCTTCCTCACATTTCACATATTTCAGTTCACTTACAACTAGTACTAATTCAGATAATCTCTAAGGCAAGATAAAAATATTAGCAAGAATTTTTGCATTTTATCAGCCATTTAGCTATAGTAAGTAAGCTAACTCAGATACTCCATACAGGCATAGCATAGAACTGAAAAATGTGGGCCCTAAAACTAATTTAGCCAGCTTGCTGAGCTTGACAGTTATCATTACATTGATTTATCAGAAAGATGGATAGATGGTTGGAAAGATGAATTGTTGTTTTGTCTTTCATTTTATACACAATATGTTAATGCTATGAAAGAAGTTGACATTTTGGTAATAAAACTGAGCTTCACACAAGCCAATCACTGTAATCTGCACCTGTGTTTTGTACTTTGCTGATGTCAGGTCTTTCTTACTTGATGATGTGACGAGGAAGGACAGTAGAACCTGTTTTGAGAATGTTTACTTCCTTTTTTAATTTTCTCCAAATGTTTTGGATTTCTAATGCCATGACAGGAGTGGATCCCCTCCCCAAGTCAGGGTACTATTAAAGATAATGAAATTAGTATTGCTTCATTGGTATTGCTTTAGTCTTTGATGCTAGCCAATATTATTCTTCTCAGCAACTGCAATATACCCAGAATTCACTCTTTCTTCAATTTATTTGGAGTTATATGTTTTAGTAGCATATTAAAATCTGACTGTAAATTCTTTCTTTTATTAGTCCTGTTGCTCCTACTACTGTTGGAACTATCTGGCTATTGTTCTTCCACATTGCTCTTATTTCTGCTTGCAGTCCTAGTATTTTATGGCTTTGTATCGCTTGTTATAGCAGTTCAATGTTTAATGCTTCTTTTGTCTTTTTTCTTGGACTACTGTATAGGTTCATAGAAGGTTACTAAGCTAACAGCCCTGGGGCCCATGCAAGTCTAGCTATGTTTATCCTGAGTTGCCACAATTGCCAGTGGTTAAGTGAGTGAAGTTCACAGAAGTAATGGTCTGTGATAGTTTTGCCAACTTCCTCTGTCCAGGAGGGACAAAGGCACCACTCCGAGTGAATTTGTGGTCACGCATCCATTGATCTAGGTTGTGTTTGAAGAATGTCAGGGAGGAGCTCTGTTTCACATGAATTGGAAGCTTGTTCTAGAGAAGTGGCAGTCTATGGGAGATGTATCTATCTATCCAGCATGACCTGTTCATGTCAGAGGTTAAGATCCCTGGAGTGAGTGACCCTTGTGCAGTTTGATTTATAAATGTGTAGCATTTCATCAGGGTCAGGTCAGAGATTGTCCTGTAAGCCAGGCACATGTCATCCCTTAGCTACCTGTAGGAGACAGAATACAGAGACAGGGCTTTCAGTCTTTCTGTGTATGACTTGTTTTGTATACCCTGTAATTTCTTGGCGAGAAACCGCTGTGGTCTCTCCAGTTGTTGCAGCAGTCTGGTGAGGTATATGCAAAAGGGAGCATTGAACTCAATTATTGGTCTGATGAGGGCCAAATTTAATGGAATTATAACATCCTTAGATCTAAATGTGATGCCTTTACTTATAAGATGTGCCACATAGAAGTATTTCCTTACTACTGTGGATACATGATGGTCAGAGTTCAGATTGCTATCAACCTGAGTATCCAGATCATGTACCGTTGGGTCTACACTTTGGGGGGTGCCGTCTATAATGCAATTAGCAGGGATGTCAGCTTTCCCAAATGGAATAATAAAACATTCTTTTGCATTTAATTTTAATCCATGGTGTTGGCACCAATCATTTGTCTGTGTTAACCCTGTCTGCAGTATATTAACATCATTGAGGGACTCAATGATTGCTTCCAGTTTGCAATCATCAGTGAACTTGGTCCACCACAGTCCATCCAAGTTTGCCTGGACTTCTGAGAACTAAATTCTGAAAAGTTATGGGGCCCAGCACAGAACTCTGTGGTACGCCACTGGTGACTGGCCTTTTGCTAGAGATTATCTATCACCTTGTTAATAAGGTATCTGTCTTTTTTAATTTCTCCAAGTCTTTTGGGTTTCTACTACCATGACCTGATGGACCCCGTTCGTAAGTCAAACTAATTAAAGTTCATGAAATTAGTATTGTTTCAATCTTTGATGTTAGCCAGAAGTGCTCTTTGCAGCACTGTCAATGTGCCAAGTATTAACTCTTTCTGCAATTCATATGGTGTTACATGTATCATTAACATATCTAAATACAATTGTAAATTCTTTAGATCTATTGCTCCTACTACTGTTGTAACTGTCCGGGTATCCTTCTTCCACATTGCTCTCATTTCTGCCTCCAAAGCCTGGTATTTTATGACTGTCTGTCTCTCTATATGTAAGACACTGTAGTCACTGGGTGTAGCAGTTTCAATGATCAATGCTACTTTTGCCTTCTTTTCATGAACGACTGTCTTGCATCTGTTTTTTGAACTGTTGGTAATGGGTGATCCCATGTGATGCAAACTTAATTTTTCTATAATGCTTTTTGGCTCATGTTTCCAGTGCATCTCAGCTACTTCAATATTATAATATTTACAGAGTCTCTAATGCAGCAGTCTTGCCACATTATTATGCCTTTCAGTATACAGTCCTTCTGCCATTAATATATCACAACCAGAAACAACATGTGCAACTGTTTCCAATTCTATTTTACAAAACCTACATTTGTCTGTTTCTCCCACATGTTCAACGGACTTTGTTAACCAACATGTATGTAGTCCACTGTCTTGGGATACCAATATCAACCTTTCATCTTTTGATGTAAATTCACCTCCCCTTAACCATTCATGCATTTGATTCTGATCAACATGAAGTTATTCCAAGAGTTTTCTATACTTGCAACTATATTTATGCATTTTCCACATTTCTTGCCTCCTCATCTGATCCTTTACTTTATATTCTTTTGTTATGTTTGGCACATTTACTTCCTGCCTGATTTTTATCTACTAATGGTTTGATTTCCATTCTTGCTTGACACTGATATATTTCTGCTAAACTAAGCAGGGAAGGCATCTTACACTTATTCTCCTCATGTTTTAAAACTTTCACTATGTTTGGGTCTTGTGAGGTCAGCAGATACAGTGTGTTTCCAGTTGTACAATTGCACATCTATACATGTACTCAGTTTTGAGGAGACCCATACCTCCTTCAGAATGGTCAATATATGGTCTTGGCATACACTGATTTTTGTAAATCATTTGATAAGCATGAAGAATGCTTCATGTTTTCTATACAACCAATCCAACACCTTTTGGAACCAGTCAGTCACACCAGAACTTTAAATTAGGACAGGAGGAGGAAATTGGTTTATAACTTAGACTTTTTTCATAGATGCAAGGGTTGTTTTCAGTAATAATTTCAGTCTTCTAAAATATTCCTTACAGAGTTTTATTTGCATTTGTTCATGTTTTATGTTAGACACTTCATCAGTTCCCAAATATTTATACACTCCATCATGCTCATGTTCCTTTATATCACATTCCTGTCCCAGACTGATATTTTCTTGGTGTTGCAGCTTTCCTGCTTTAAAGGTTGCTTTTGCAATATTTACCAAGACCAAAATAACATTCTTATATCATCTGAAGACATTTTGACCACTAGAAGTTGTGCTTTCTTTTCCACTTCTGATGAACTATACCGTTTTAAATCGTCCACAAAAAGAAGATGAGAGGTCTTTAGACTTTGTTGTGTTCTGGGAGCCAAATTGTAGCCCTGACCTAATCTGTTAAGTAGACAGCTTAATGGTTAACCACAAGATAAAAGAGCAGCAGAGACAAATAGTCACCCTGGAATATCACCCTTTCAATTCTTATCCCTGGATTAATAAATTCTCCTTTATCATGCCTGTCACCCTGGAATATCACCCTTTGAATTCGTATCCCTAGATTAATAATTTCTCCTTTATCATGGCTTGACTGCAAAGTGGCTTGCCACTGTTTCATGGTTACTGTAATGTAATCGATCATTGTAGGATGTATCTTATACATTTTTAAAGACTCTTTTATCCATGAATGTGGAAATGTGGGATACTGTCAGATGTTTTTTGTAGTCTATACGTGCCATACTTAGATTCTTCCCCTTTTTGCAGTTCTCCATTATGACTTTATTTAACAACAAATGATCTTTTTTTTTCCATATGACTTTCTTTTGTTACCCTTTTGTCTATTGCCTTGATTGACTTTTCTTTTAAATGAGTATAAACTCTATTGGTATCAATTCCAGTGTCTAGTTTATGCATTGGCGGAAGTCAAGTTATTGGTCTATAGTTTTTAGGATAGCTTGCAGGTTCATTCTTAAGTAGGCGTATTGTTTTTCCTGTTGTTAACCAGGCTGGTGTCTGTTTGGGGTGTGCATATAAATAGATGATGTTATGTGATCCTATCTCGCCTACATTCTGAATGATGGGTTCGGAGCCGATCCCTCGGCTCCGACTCGGCACGCTTATGCCAAAGAGCGAAGTCTCTTATTGGCTGAGCTTACTATATCCCAGGATGCACCACCACTAGTCCCCCAGATCTCGTTTGCCGCTTCCCTGCGAAGACGTGGTCTCGAGCTGGCTGGGCTAAGTAGTTTATTAAACTAACTTTTCTGTCAGTTTTTTGCTGTTTTTGCTCACAAAAGCTGTTTTAACAGCTATCGCTAACTTTGTGTACGATTTGGATTTGGAATTGTTGTGTGTGATTGGGTTCAGTTTGTTTTCGGCCCCCCCTCCATCCAGGGCCTTCCCGGACTGTTAATATTTATAATTACAGGGTCTCTAATAATTGTACAAATTGGGTTAGAGTTACCTGTTCTTTTTACAGAAAGAGTTGGCATTATTTATTACTGTTAGCTTTATATCAGTAGTAAAAATTTAGTGTACTTTCCTGTCAGAGTGACTAGATTTGTGTATCAACATGTCTCAAAGCACTTGCAGGAGTCATGCAGCGTATGTCACGCTTTTTCCTCAAGGGTCCTCCAGGAGAGGAAAAATAAATTGATTCTCAAAGGCTTGATCAAACCCTCTTTTGAAGAAGCCTTGGCTTCCTCTCCGACTCCTGCCAAAAAGAAAAGGGCTTCGGCTCCGACCAGTCCGTCGGATCCGACTGCCAAGAGACCTAGGCAGGCCTCTCCTTCGGCTCCAAAGACTTCGGAGCCGAGGTCGGAACGGTCTGCCTCGATGCCTCCAGTATCGACTCCTCGGGCTTCGGAGCCGATGGCTGGGGCATCGAGGCGGGTCACCTTCGCCGGCTCCACTGCTCTCGGAGCCGACAAGGGTCGCCCGCTCAGACACTTCCTCCTCGGCGCCGAAGTCTACCTCGGCACCGATGGAATCTGGTGTGTGTGTTTCCTCGGCGCCGATTCTCATCGAGTCGCCTCGGAGCCGGTCCCCTAGTCCCTTGGGGCCGAGGGAGAGGTCTTCTCGAACCCGTTCTGTTTCCTCTCGGTCTTCGAGAATGTCGGATTCTGATATAGACAGGGTGCTCCAAAGACTTTTCCAGTCCCCAGTCTTCCAAAAATTTGTTTCGGTTCCGACCCAGTTGGCCTCGGAGCCGATGACCATGACCCACCCCATTGCCATTCCTCCTCCGACTGCTTCGGCTCCGTCGGAGCAGGTGCTCTTGGAGCCGGTGGAGATCTCAGGGTCGGCTCCGACCCTTACTCCAACCCGGGCCCTCGGATCCGAGTTTGGTACGCGGACTTCTTCGGCTGGACCCGAGGGTGATGTTTCGGGACCTATGCTTTCGGTTCGAGCCTCCCTCGGTGCCCGGCTGCGGGACTTCCGTCTGCCATCATGGCCCCGGACCGGATTCTCCCAGGATTCTGGGGTCCGGCTTTCAGGGCCATGAGGAGTGCCCTGGCCAAATCCTCTTCGGCCATCTCTCCGGTTCTACCAGCACCTTCCCTGGGCGTGGAGACTGGGTCTTTGGCAGTTCCCCTGTCCGTAGCCAGCGGAGCCCGAGGCCTGAGGTTACCCCAGTGGGGTTCCCTCCTCCTGAGGGTTCTTCGGAGTCGTCTTCAGAGGAACCCCAAGGAAGAGATCGTGCAAGAGGAAGCACGTGGACTCCCCGAGTCTATTACATCGACACGGATATGGATGATGCGGAGGGGTCCCTAAGTCGTCCTCGGATGATGTCTCCTTTGCAGACATCTTAGAGATCCTCAAACAACGAGGCGGCTGGATGTCCAAACCCCCTCCGGACGAATCAGTGCTCCTCAAGGCCTTTGGGGCTCAGCCCTCCGCCTCCTGGGTGTCTCCGCCCTTCGACGAGCTTCTGGATTTAGTTTGTCAAGGGCGTGGGAACACCGGATACCGTGGAACCAGTCCCTTCTCGTCCAAACAAATTCTTATCTGCTCCCCTGAGAAGGAGTTCCTTACTAAAGGCGTGGCTGTAGATGCCATGGTGGTGGCATCTGCTACACAACAGGACGAGGCAGAGGCTTCAACGTCCATCCATCCTCCTAATAAGGAGTCTAGGAGTATGGATAGGCACGGAAGCACCCTGACTTCAGCGGCCTTTACCTTAAGGTCTCTGAATTATTTGGCCCTTTTTACCAGGCTTCAGCGGGTTCTGGTCAAGGAGTTGTCAGACTCCTCTCGGTAACCTACCTGAGCAGCTAGCCCAGTCCGTTAGCTCTCAGTTGGCTATCCTTACATCAATTGCTAACTCGTCCATGAGGCTCATTTCCTATGCGGCCGAAGGGGGTAGAGCGGCAGGCACAGGCGTGGCTCACGTGACAAGCCTGGCTCCGCTTGTGTCAGTTCTGGAGGCCTTCAAGTCTTCCTTCGCCGACGCTCCCTTTGATGGGTCCTCATTGTTTGGACCCAAGGTGAAAGACACCCTTACCCGCTGTGAGCAAGAGGGAAAAACATTATCTGCCGTAGGGGCCCGTTATTCCACTCCTTTCGGCCTTACCCCAAGGCCAAAGGAGGGGGAAAATGTGGTTCGAAAATCTCGCAAGTTTTTCTCCCAACAGCAGGAAGATTCCCGTCCAGAGGCAGAGGGCGGAAATTTTTCAGGGAGCGCCGTCCCAGAGGCGGCAGAGGGCCCCGCAATTCTGGAGACCGCGAGTCCTTTCGTGGCTCTTCAGCCTCCCACGACATGAGGGATTGCCCGGCTGTGCTGCTCGAGCCAGTCGGGAGTCGTTTTGCCAAGCACCTAAAAGCCTGGGAGTCAATCACTCAGGACAGATGGGTGCTTCGGTTAATTGCCGGAGGTTACACCATCCCATTCAAATACTCACCCCCTCCGTCCAAGAGAATCCCGGACCCACCACCCAGTCAAAGGGAAATAGCAGCCGCAGAAGCTTCAAAGCTGCTAGAAAAAGGAGTCATCCAACCGGTCCCCACAGACCAAATCGGATCAGGAAATTACTCCAGGTTCTTTTTAGTGCCAAAGACAGGGGACCAGAGACCAATATTGGATCACAGCAGACTGAACCTATCCGTCACGAAATCCAAATTCGAATGGTCACGTTGCAATCCATTCTCCGTTGTTGGAGAAGGATGTTTGGATGTGCTCCATAGACCTCAAGGACGCCTATTATCACATACCGATACATCAGGCGTCCAGAAGGTATCTGCGCTTCAGCCTGGGAGCCAGTCATTACCAATTTTGTGCTCTGCCCTTTGGTCTCACCACAGCCCCAGGGTGTTCACCAAGTGTTTGGCAGTAGTGACGGCTCACCTGAGGAGTCTTGGATTCCAAGTGTTTCCCTATCTCGACGACTGGCTCCTGACTGCCACCACCAGGCATCTACTTATGGACAACCTCAAAGCCACCATCTCCCTGGGTGTTTCCCTAGGGATTACATTCAATTGGTCAAAGTCTGTCTTGCTGCCCTCTCAGCGCATAAAGTTTATAGGAGCAGAGATAGACTCAAGATTGATGCGTGTCTTTCTTCCTGCCGAAAGGATTCGAACTTTACAGGGCCAAGTTCTAGCTCTGATCTCAAGATCCAAAGCCCCAGCCAGGATGGTCCTACAGGTTCTAGGCTCAATGTCTGCCACGGTACTTTTAGTTCCTCTAGCAAGGTTACACATGAGGATTCTTCAGTGGCTCTTATCAACTCAATGGTCCTTTCAAGATCTTCCCCTCAATCATCACATCATGATTACGAAAATATGCAAAAGGGACCTTCGCTGGTGGCTTCAGACATCCAACTTGGATCAGGGAAAACCCTTTGTTCTCCCCCCTCCAGTGGTTACCCTGACGACAGATGCCTCCCAGATAGGGTGGGGGGGGCATTGTCTGGGCAGGCTAGTTCAGGGCTCCTGGCTTCCAGACGAAGCTCTTCTCCACATCAACGTGTTGGAGATGAGGGCTGTACTTCTATCCCTACAGGCCTTACACAAGTTCCTTCCTCAGGGCATCATCGCCATCCACACAGACAACATGTCGGTGGTTTGGTATCTGAACAAACAAGGAGGGACCAGATCGTATCCCCTTTGCAGAGAGGCCATGAGAGTGTGGGAATGGGCTGTAGCTACCAACCGCTTCTTGGTAGCGACCCACATCCCGGAAAGTCAAATGTATTGGCGGACAAATTAAGCAGGACAATTCTCTCTCCTCACGAATGGTCTCTAAACCGCACAGTAGCAGCCCAGGTTTTCAAGAGATGGGGGACGCCGTGCTGCGACCTATTTGCGACTCCACAAAACACCAAGTGCCAAAGGTTCTTCTCCTTGATTCCACATCAGGAAGTACCAGCCATGGATGCTCTAGCACAACCTTGGCCAACAGGGTTGCTTTATGCTTTTCCTCCAATTCCACTCCTTCCCAAAGTTATTCAAAAGCTTCTCAGCTAGGGTCTTCAATGATTCTGATTGCCCCATACTGGCCTCGTCAGATATGGTTTCCTTACCTGAAAAAGCATGCAGTGGACGATCCGTGGACCTTAGACCTGATCCCGGATTTGCTAATCCATCAGTCGGGACATTGGCATCAGTCCCTTCAATCTCTGAAATTGACAGCTTGGCTCCTCCACTTCCAACCTTAGTTAGAAGTCACACACTAGACCCGGAAGTTGTTCACATTTTATCTTCGGCCCACAAACCTACCACTAACAAATTGTACCTCAGTAAGTGGAAGAGGTTTGCTATCTGGAGCTCAACTCAAGGGCTTAGACCCTATCACTGCTCCTGTCCCAGAGGTTTTGAAATTCTTAACATCCCTATTTAATCAGGGATCTTCTGTCTCAACTATTAAAGTTCAACTAGCTGCTATCTCTAAATTCCATGAATCCACGGATCCTCCTTTGATGAGCAGCAGACTATGCAAAACATTCATTAAAGGTGCGAGCCTGTTAAGACCACCAGTTTTCATCCTGCACCTCCGTGGGATCTTGATTTGGTGCTGCGCATTAACATCTCCCCTTTGAACCCGGCTGCTACATGCGAGTTAAAATATCTGTCATGGAAAACGGCATTCTTAGTGGCTATTACTTGCAAGAAGAGTCTCAGAGCTTCAAGCCCTGTCTATTAAACCACCGTATTTGATTTTCCACAAAGATAGAGTATCACTTAGGCCTAATCCATCCTTTGTCCCAAAGGTCTGCTCTAGTTTCTGTCTTCAACAATCTCTAGAACTACCAGTTTTCTTTCCAAAATTCTCTAATGAAGCAGAATACACTCTCCATAAATTGGATGTTCACAGGCAATTACGCTTCTATTTAGACAGGACTCAGCAACTTCGTAAGTCAGACCAGTTGTTTGTGTCCTTCTCAGATAATAAATTGGGCCAAACCATCACAAAAGCTACAATCTCAAAATGGATCAGAGATTGCATAACTCAGGCCTATTCTTCTTGAATAAGCAACTTGCATCATCTATCAAAGCTCATTCTACCAGAGCTATGGCTACTTCTATAGCTTTTCATTCCAAGCTCGCTATTTGGAAATTTGTGCTGCTACTTGGTCCAACCGCACACTTTCATTTCCCACTACAAATTGGATGTGGCATCTAAAGGACGAGCTTCATTTGGTTCCACGGTACTCAGGAGTGTTTTCCAGTGAGCCACCCAGGATTCAGGTGCTAGGGGCTGTCCCATCATTCAGAATGTAGGCGAGATAGGATCACATAACATCTTTTAGTTATGTACTCACCATAACTTCAGATGTTTGGGATCCATCTCGCCACATTCCTGATACCCACCCTCCTTCCCCTGCCTTGCAGATCAGAAGAGATAGAGCGGTTTTGAGCTCCACTGTTTTTATCTTGTTTCATCTGACGATGTTATATAAGCAGGGTATGCATGTGTGCATGTATGCGGACAAACTAGATCTGGGGACTAGTGGTGGTGCATCCTGGGATATAGTAAGCTCAGCCAATAAGAGACTTCGCTCTTTGGCATAAGCGTGCCGAGTCGGAGCCGAGGGATCGGCTCGAACCCATCATTCAGAATGTAGGCGAGATGGATCCCAAACATCTGAAGTTATGGTGAGTACATAACTAAAAGTTATGTGATCCTATCTCGCCTACATTCTGAATGATGGGTTCGGAGCCGATCCCTCGGCTCCGACTCGGCTTATGCCAAAGAGCGAAGTCTCTTATTGGCTGAGCTTACTATATCCCAGGATGCACCACCACTAGTCCCCAGATCTCGTTTGCCTTTCCCTGCGAAGACGTGGTCTCGAGCTGGCTGGGCTAAGTAGTTTATTAAACTAACTTTTCTGTCAGTTTTTTGCTGTTTTTGCTCACAAAAGCTGTTTTAACAGCTATCGCTAACTTTGTGTACGATTTGGATTTGGAATTGTTGTGTGTGATTGGGTTCAGTTTGTTTTCGGCCCCTCCATCCAGGGCCTTCCCGGACTGTTAATATTTATAATTACAGGGTCTCTAATAATTGTACAAATTGGGTTAGAGTTACCTGTTCTTTTTACAGAAAGAGTTGGCATTATTTGATACTGTTAGCTTTATATCAGTAGTAAAAATTTAGTGTACTTTCCTGTCAGAGTGACTAGATTTGTGTATCAACATGTCTCAAAGCACTTGCAGGAGTCATGCAGCGTATGTCACGCTTTTTCCTCAAGGGTCCTCCAGGAGAGGAAAAATAAATTGATTCTCAAAGGCTTGATCAAACCCTCTTTTGAAGAAGCCTTGGCTTCCTCTCCGACTCCTGCCAAAAAGAAAAGGGCTTCGGCTCCGACCAGTCCGTCGGATCCGACTGCCAAGAGACCTAGGCAGGCCTCTCCTTCGGCTCCAAAGACTTCGGAGCCGAGGTCGGAACGGTCTGCCTCGATGCCTCCAGTATCGACTCCTCGGGCCGGAGCCGATGGCTGGGGCATCGAGGCGGGTCACCTTCGGCTCCACTGCTCTCGGAGCCGACAAGGGTCGCCAGCTCAGACACTTCCTCCTCGGCGAAGTCTACCTCGGCACCGATGGAATCTGGTGTGTGTTTCCTCGGCGCCGATTCTCATCGAGTCGCCTCGGAGCCGTCCCCTAGTCCCTTGGGGCCGAGGGAGAGGTCTTCTCGAACCCGTTCTGTTTCCTCTCGGTCTTGAGAATGTCGGATTCTGATATAGACAGGGTGCTCCAAAGACTTTTCCAGTCCCCAGTCTTCCAAAATTTGTTTGGTTCCGACCCAGTTGGCCTCGGAGCCGATGACCATGACCCACCCCATTGCCATTCCTCCTCCGACTGCTTCGGCTCCGTCGGAGCAGGTGCTCTTGGAGCCGGTGGAGATCTCAGGGTCGGCTCCGACCCTTACTCCAACCCGGGCCCTCGGATCCAAGTTTGGTACGCGGACTTCTTCGGCTGGACCCGAGGGTGATGTTTCGGGACCTATGCTTTCGGTTCCGAGCCTCCTCTCGGTGCTTGGCTGCGGGACTTCCATCTGCCATCATGGCCCCGGAGACCGGATTCTCCCAGGATTCTGGGGGTCCGGCTTTCAGGGCCATGAGGAGTGCCTTGGCCAAATCCTCTTCGGCCATCTCTCCGGTTCTACCAGCACCTTCCTGGGCGTGGAGACTGGGTCTTTGGCAGTTCCCCTGTCCGTAGCCAGCGGAGCCCGAGGCCTGAGGTTACCCCAGTGGGGTTCCCCTCCTCCTGAGGGTTCCTCGGAGTCGTCTTCAGAGGAACCCTCAAGGAAGAGATCGTGCAAGAGGAAGCACGTGGACTCCCCCGAGTCTATTACATCGGACACGGATATGGATGATGCGGAGGGTCCCCTAAGTCGTCCTCAGGCGATGTCTCCTTTGCAGACATCTTAGAGATCCTCAAACAACGAGGCGGCTGGATGTCCAAACCCCTCCGCTGAGACGAATCAGTGCTCCTCAAGGCCTTTGGGGCTCAGCCCTCCGCCTCCTGGGTGTCTCCGCCCTCGGACGAGCTTCTGGATTTAGTTTGTCGAAGGCGTGGGAACACCCGGATACCGTGGAACCAGTCCCTTCTCGTCCAAACAAATTCTTATCTGCTCCCCCTGAGAAGGAGTTCCTTACTAAAGGCGTGGCTGTAGATGCCATGGTGGTGGCATCTGCTACACAACAGGACGTGGCAGAGGCTTCAACGTCCATCCATCCTCCTAATAAGGAGTCTAGGAGTATGGATAGATGGAAGCGCACCCTGACTTCAGCGGCCTTTACCTTAAGGTCTCTGAATTATTTGGCACATTTTACCAGGCTTCAGAGGGATCTGGTCAAGGAGTTGTCAGACTCCCTCTCGGGTAACCTACCTGAGCAGCTAGCCCAGTCCGTTAGCTCTCAGTTGGCTATCCTTACATCAATTGCTAACTCGTCCATGAGGCTCATTTCCTATGCGGCGAAGGGGCGGTAGAGCGGCAGGCACAGGCGTGGCTCTCGTGACAAGCCTGGCTCGCTTGTGTCAGTTCGGAGGCCTTCAAGTCTTCCTTCACGACGCTCCCTTTGATGGGTCCTCATTGTTTGGACCCAAGGTGAAAGACACCCTTACCGCTGTGAGCAAGAGGGAAAACGTTATCTGCCGGGGCCGTTATTCCACTCCCTTCGCCTTACCCAAGGCCAAAGGAGGGGAAAATGTGGTTCGAAAATCTGCAAGTTTTTCTCCCAACAGCAGGAAGATTCCCTCCAGAGGCAGAGGGCGGGAAATTTTTCAGGGAGACGCGTCCCAGAGGCGGCAGAGGGCCCCGCAATTCTGGAGACCGAGTCCTTTCGTGGCTCTTCAGCCTCCCATCGACATGAGGGATTGCCCGGCTGTGCTGCTCGAGCCAGTCGGGTGTCGTTTGCCAAGCACCTAAAAGCCTGGGAGTCAATCACTCAGGACAGATGGGTGCTTCGGATAATGCCGGAGGTTACACCATCCCATTCAAATACTCACCCCTCCGTCCAAGAGAATCCCGGACCCACCACCCAGTCAAAGGGAAATAGCAGCCGCAGAAGCTTCAAAGCTGCTAGAAAAGGAGTCATCCAACCGGTCCCCACAGACCAAATCGGATCAGGAAATTACTCCAGGTTCTTTTAGTGCCAAAAGACAGGGGACCTGAGACCAATATTGGATCTCAGCAGACTGAACCTATCCGTCACGAAATCCAAATTCGAATGGTCACGTTGCAATCCATTCTCCCGTTGTTGGAGAAGGATGTTTGGATGTGCTCCATAGACCTCAAGGACGCCTATTATCACATACCGATACATCAGGCGTCCAGAAGGTATCTGCGCTTCAGCCTGGGAGCCAGTCATTACCAATTTTGTGCTCTGCCCTTTGGTCTCACCACAGCCCCAGGGTGTTCACCAAGTGTTTGGCAGTAGTGACGGCTCACCTGAGGAGTCTTGGATTCCAAGTGTTTCCCTATCTCGACGACTGGCTCCTGACTGCCACCACCAGGCATCTACTTATGGACAACCTCAAAGCCACCATCTCCCTGGGTGTTTACCTAGGGATTACATTCAATTGGTCAAAGTCTGTCTTGCTGCCCTCTCAGCGCATAAAGTTTATAGGAGCAGAGATAGACTCAAGATTGATGCGTGTCTTTCTTCCTACCGAAAGGATTCGAACTTTACAGGGCCAAGTTCTAGCTCTGATCTCAAGATCCAAAGCCCCAGCCAGGATGGTTCTACAGGTTCTAGGCTCAATGTCTGCCACGGTACTTTTAGTTCCTCTAGCAAGGTTACACATGAGGATTCTTCAGTGGCTCTTATCAACTCAATGGTCCTTTCAAGATCTTCCCTCAATCATCACATCATGATTACGAAAATATGCAAAAGGACCTTCGCTGGTGGCTTCAGACATCCAACTTGGATCAGGAAAACCCTTTGTTCTCCCCTCCAGTGGTTACCCTGACGACAGATGCCTCCCAGATAGGGTGGGGGCATTGTCTGGGCAGGCTAGTTCAGGGCTCCTGGCTTCCAGGCGGAGCTCTTCTCCACATCAACGTGTTGGAGATGAGGGCTGTACTTCTATCCCTACAGGCCTTACACAAGTTCCTTCCTCAGGGCATCATCGCCATCCACACAGACAACATGTCGGTGGTTTGGTATCTGAACAAACAAGGAGGGACCAGATCGTATCCCCTTTGCAGAGAGGCCATGAGAGTGTGGGAATGGGCTGTAGCTACCAACCGCTTCTTGGTAGCGACCCACATCCCCGGAAAGTCAAATGTATTGGCGGACAAATTAAGCAGGACAATTCTCTCTCCTCACGAATGGTCTCTAAACCGCACAGTAGCAGCCCAGGTTTTCAAGAGATGGGGACGCCGTGCTGCGACCTATTTGCGACTCCACAAAACACCAAGTGCCAAAGGTTCTTCTCCTTGATTCCACATCAGGAAGTACCAGCCATGGATGCTCTAGCACAACCTTGGCCAACAGGGTTGCTTTATGCTTTTCCTCCAATTCCACTCCTTCCCAAAGTTATTCAAAAGCTTCTCAGCTAGGGTCTTCAATGATTCTGATTGCCCCATACTGGCCTCGTCAGATATGGTTTCCTTACCTGAAAAAGCATGCAGTGGACGATCCGTGGACCTTAGACCTGATCCCCGATTTGCTAATCCATCAGTCGGGACATTGGCATCAGTCCCTTCAATCTCTGAAATTGACAGCTTGGCTCCTCCACTTCCAACCTTAGTTAGAAGTCACACACTAGACCCGGAAGTTGTTCACATTTTATCTTGACCCACAAACCTACCACTAACAAATTGTACCTCAGTAAGTGGAAGAGGTTTGCTATCTGGGCTCAACTCAAGGGCTTAGACCCTATCACTGCTCCTGTCCCAGAGGTTTTGAAATTCTTAACATCCCTATTTAATCAGGGATCTTCTGTCTCAACTATTAAAGTTCAACTAGCTGCTATCTCTAAATTCCATGAATCCACGGATCCTCCTTTGATGAGCAGCAGACTATGCAAAACATTCATTAAAGGTGCGAGCCTGTTAAGACCACCAGTTTTTCATCCTGCACCTCCGTGGGATCTTGATTTGGTGCTGCGCATTAACATCTCCCCTTTGAACCGGCTGCTACATGCGAGTTAAAATATCTGTCATGGAAAACGGCATTCTTAGTGGCTATTACTTCGGCAAGAAGAGTCTCAGAGCTTCAAGCCCTGTCTATTAAACCACCGTATTTGATTTTCCACAAAGATAGAGTATCACTTAGGCCTAATCCATCCTTTGTCCCAAAGGTCTGCTCTAGTTTCTGTCTTCAACAATCTCTAGAACTACCAGTTTTCTTTCCAAAATTCTCTAATGAAGCAGAATACACTCTCCATAAATTGGATGTTCACAGGCAATTACGCTTCTATTTAGACAGGACTCAGCAACTTCGTAAGTCAGACCAGTTGTTTGTGTCCTTCTCAGATAATAAATTGGGCCAAACCATCAAAAAGCTACAATCTCAAAATGGATCAGAGATTGCATAACTCAGGCCTATTCTTCTTCGAATAAGCAACTTGCATCATCTATCAAAGCTCATTCTACCAGAGCTATGGCTACTTCTATAGCTTTTCATTCCAAGCTCGCTATTTCGGAAATTTGTGCTGCGGCTACTTGGTCCAACCCGCACACTTTCATTTCCCACTACAAATTGGATGTGGCATCTAAAGGACGAGCTTCATTTGGTTCCACGGTACTCAGGAGTGTTTTCCAGTGAGCCACCCAGGATTCAGGTGCTAGGGGCTGTCCCATCATTCAGAATGTAGGCGAGATAGGATCACATAACATCTTTTAGTTATGTACTCACCATAACTTCAGATGTTTGGGATCCATCTCGCCATTCCTACCACCCTCCTTCCCCTGCCTTGCAGATCAGAAGAGATTGAACGGTTTTGAGCTCCACTGTTTTTATCTTGTTTCATCTGACGATGTTATATAAGCAGGGTATGCATGTGTGCATGTATGCGGACAAACTAGATCTGGGGGACTAGTGGTGGTGCATCCTGGGATATAGTAAGCTCAGCCAATAAGAGACTTCGCTCTTTGGCATAAGCGTGCCGAGTCGGAGCCGAGGGATCGGCTCCGAACCCATCATTCAGAATGTAGGCGAGATGGATCCCAAACATCTGAAGTTATGGTGAGTACATAACTAAAAGTTCTTACTCATGGCTAAATCTTCAAGTAAAGGCATTAATACCTTTAGCCAGACATTAGGTACTGGACCTAGGCCTGAGGTTTTCCAGTTAGAAGCTTTTCTTAATTTTGCTTAAGTCTTTCCCTGGCCATTACTTCAGCCCATTTCATATCCTGTACATTCAAACTTCTTATTCTTTCGTTTACTTCTTCTCTCCATTCAGCATCTTTGTTATGTTCCACAGGATCTTCATAGATATTTATTTATTTTATTTTATTTTACATTTGTTGACCAGGCTAGTCTAGCTGGATATATGTTCATTTTCAGTAGAGGCCCAGGGAGAAAAGCTCCAAATGATAAAAATGCAGTAATGACATACATAAAGTAACAGTGACATATACATTCTCCCAAATGTATCTATTTCTTCTTTTGTTGGTGGTGTTTCAATTCCATTTGTCTTATTTCCCAATTCTTTATAAAACATTTTTTGTGTCATCAATAAATTGCTTATTTGGTACTTTTCCTTTATATTTATCTGCATATCTTCTAAGTTTTTCTGCCTGTGTTGATATTTTTAGTTTATTATTTGCAATAGTTCATGATTGTCGGCCACGGTGGTGCAGCAGTTAGCATTGTCGCCTCACAGCAAGAGGTTCTCCGGTTCAATTGTTGGCTGGGGTGCCTTCTGTGCGGAGTCTGCATGTCCTCCCTGTGGTCGTGTGGATTTCCTCTGGGTGCTCCAGTTTCCTCCCAAATCCCAAAGACATGCTACAAGTGGATTGGACACTCTAAATTGGCCCTAGGCGTGAGTGCGTGTGTGTGCCTTCTGTGGAAGGTTGGGCACTGGGCTGGCAACTCTCATGAGTGGACAGGTGATCTGCTGTGGCGACCCCTAACCGGGAAAAGCCAAAAGAAGAAGATTTGCAACAGTTCATGATAGATCCTAATCTATTTTGATACTACACATTGCTTTTATCACGTCTATCTTTTTAAGTATTTTTGTTGATCTGTTCCCTCTTCTGTACTCCTCTAACAGTGACACTTCTTGTCTCAATTTCTTTATAGTTTTCTCTGTTCAATTCATCATTATGGCATTTGATTTCTTCCCTTCCTTTCCCTTACTGCCCTTTTTTGTGGTAAGACTTTATCAGTTATTAATTCAGCACACAGTAATATATCCTGTTTACTTCTGTTATATCGTATGAATCTCTATGAACAGTCCTAATAACTGTGTTCATAAAACTTCTAACTTTTTGGGTTTTATTGACTTTCTGTTGTCTATTTCTTTCATTGATCCTAATATGTCTGTCCATCTCTGTAAAATCAAACAGCTCTTCTCTTAGATCATTTTCTTCTAAACTGAGGGCACATTCTTTGTATTCCATTTCCTGCGGGCATTCTACAGAAAGTACCAGAGTATCTTCATGTGCCATATTCTCTTCAGTTTCATCCTGTGTCATCCATTGCTCTTTCATATGGGAACTCACTGGCCTATCACTCCACAGCATTGACTGTGTCAGAGTTGCCACAGATTCCTGTTCCTTCCCTTGCTCACAACTGAACTTTTGTACTGGTTTTCTACGAAATGCTCAAAAGTATCTTCATATGGCAACTGATCAAATGTTTCCAACTCCACTGCTTTCTCCTTAATTTTGGAATCTATTGCTGTATCCTGCTGTGATGTTGTCAGAGTTAGATTTTCTACACTAAATACTTCACTTCACAGGTAATTCATAAGCTTAGTTTCTATTTCTTTAACTTCTCCATTACTATTCCTCTTTTCTACTTTTCCTCTGTTTTCTTATTTTTTGTATTGCAAAATTTTCCATATCCAGATGCCTTTGCCTAGAATTTCTCTTTAAATATTTTTGGTGCTCCTCTTTTTGTGTTGATTAGTTTTGCTTTCTCCTTTGCATAAATACTGCACCATATTAAATCTCTTATTCTTTCCCATGTCCATGTTTCTTCTTCAGATGTCTCCTGCTCCTCCTGTTTCTCCTTACTTTGGGGGCTTGTTCCACCATTCTGTAATAAAACATGTATTAGACTTACTACACCAAATCCTTCACTTTGCATGTATTCCATAACTTCACCTTCTGTTTTGTTAACTTCTACTTTACTAATCTTCTGTCCTGCATTCTCTCTTGGTGATCTGATTTTTTGTATGGTGAAATTTTCCATATCTGGATGCCTTCACCCATATTTCTCTTCAAGTATCTTTGGGACTGCTCCTTTTGTATTGATTACTTTCGCTTTCTCCTTTGCATAAATATTGTACAAAATCAGATCTCTCTTTTCCATATCCATATTTTTCTTTTTATACCTTTCAAAAATCTCTACATTTTGTTCTTTATATTTTTGCACATGCTCAGTCACTTATTTTTCCAAACAACCCAAGGTTTCTTGGTCTATATAATGTTTTTCATAACTCTGTTGTATTAATCAACACAAATTTTTATTTGAAGCTTCTGACAGTTTCCCTAGTGCAATTATTTTTCTTTACTCTAATTTCTCTCTTAATCTTTTTGTATATCTTCTGACTGGAAATTTTGGGCTTCTTGCATAATACTAACAATATGAAATAACATTAAAACTATTTTATTTTATGGTTGTTGCCGTGTCTTGGTGCTGTTTGTTCTTATTTCATATTGTGTTCTTGTTGACTAACACCATTTATTCTCTGAGGATTGTTTGTTTTCCACATAATACTAACAATACATTAATTGTTTCATATCTTCAATAGTCCAGTATATCATCTGTATGTCTCTTTTCTGGACTATCCATTTTTATGATTTTTGTGGACTCCTACTTCCTTCTACAACAGTGGGGCATCCTCCCCCTAAGCCTGGCCTAGCCCCATTGTAGGAATGTTTCTCTCTTGAGGATTCTACACTGTCATTTTTTCCCAGTCCTGGCACCAGTGCACTTACTAGAATTAGCCACTTTTTATCCTGGTTCTTCTGCACCCAGCTATCTTTTTTTTATTTTTAACCCATTTCTGTCAGTGATGTATGCTATATGAAATACAATCTATATATCAGCATCATCTTGGTGAGATTTTGTCAAAAAACAGGGTCCACCTCATGAAGGTACTCACCAAGACTTGAGGATGAATTCAGTTCCAGCAATACTGTTCTCCTTTGCTTTCTGATTTATCATTAAGGTCCATAATGATTTTTTCCATGGCCTTGCAGATGAGGCTAGTCAAGAGTATGGACCTCTAATCCCCAGGGTCTGTTGATGGTCCTCATTTGTGCCAAGGGATTACTGTTGCTGTCCGCCATTCTGTCAGAACATAGTCAGTTTGCATGCTGTGGTTAAACAGGGATCCAAGTGTGTCTGCTAGGTCATGTTTTAAGTTATTTAAAAGGCAACCTGGGATGTCGTCCAGTCCCATTGTTGCTGTGTTATTGGCCTTGGAGAGCGCTGAGATGACCTGCTGTCTTGAGATAATAGGCTGAGGAATGGTGGCAGGTATACTTTGGGGATGACTGGATGGGGTGGAAGAGTGAAGTTTGCTCCAAATCTATCAGCTAATAGGTTGGCTATTACCTCCAGTTCAGTTTGGGTGGTGCCATCCACAACCAGTTCAGTGCATAGCTGGGTATTCCCTTTTAGATTTTGGATGTAGTTAAAGAATGTCTTTTGATTATCCTTACCTAGGGAGGCTATTTTTGCTTTGTAATTAGCTCTGGAGGACTTGACAAGATCTGTAATTTGTTTGTTGATGCTAGACATGGATTTCTTCTCCTGCTGAGCCAGTTTCTTCTTGTTCTTGGACATTAGTTTCATTCTTTTGTTGTATAGCCTATGTATACTAGGTATCCACTAGGATGGCTTGTTTTTTCAGCAAGACCTGGTTTTATTCTGGTCCGGTGCAGCCAAGTCTATACAACTGCTTAAGTGGTCATACAGGGCATTGGTATACACCTCTGAATAGCAGTCCATGTTATCTGTATTCAAGGGGGCTTTGAAACTTTTTTCTACCTTCACTTAGTAGGATTGAACTTGTCTTTGAAACATTCTTAAGCATTTTTCAGCCTACTGTGGTATTTTGGTGTGATAATAACATTGAATAAGACTGATTTATGGTCAGACCTTTCCAGGAAGGACATCACAAGGGGGGGGATGCTCTCCCATGTTAATGAGTACTACTTCCAGGACATTTGACCCTCTTGTGGGTGTGCTGACTAACTCTTCCAGAATATTTGCATTGACAAAGTCCAAGAACCTCTGAGCCAGCATGTTTGTGTTCGTGCATGTTTCCCAGTCTTTGGCAGGATAATTAAAATCACCCATGAGTAAGGTGTTGGTCTGTATGGCAAGTGACTCGAGTAAGTCCAGGTATGTGGTATGCATTTCCTATTTCGTGGTGCGGGACCTATAGATAGCTATGATGTGGTATGGATCTTTGCCTTTAGTTAATTGGACATGGAATAGCTCAAGGAAGGCATACTGTTTGACTAGTCTCAAGGTGTACTTATCCCTAGTGAAGTTGGATACACCTCCTGCTTTGGTGCTTTCATGCTCAGTTTGTGGTCTGAATGTATGGAAGGCATCGTAGCCATGCACAGCCCGGTTGTTTTTCATACTTTTGAACCATGTCTCAGTGACTGCACAGACATCAGCATCTTCCAAAATAAGGAGTGCTTTCAGGGAGTGCAGTTTCTTGTTTAGACTCCTAGCATTAATCAGCAGTACCTTGAGTTTATATAGAGAGGATTTTGTTATGTTGGGAGGTTGGTTATTTTGACACTGCCTAAAAAGGCACAATATGGGTGGCTAATGCCTTTTCCTGTCTATGAAAGCCTAAAGAAGACAGGCAGACCATCTCTGGCAAAGCAGCATGGTCTGTTGACCATATCTTCCCAGGCTGACAGATATTGCACCTCATTGGACTGACACCAGAAGCTAAGCTAATTGTTAAAGTCAATCATTTTTTGTTTGTATAGTGGCATAATCCTTGGAGAAAGTAGAATATTGCTTAAGGCTAGGCTTATACCTGCCTGTGACACATAATCTCAGAGCTCAGTCATGTCTCACTTCATATAGTTCAATGAGGTATGTCTCAAGTCATTCACCCCCACATGGACAATGACAGAGTCATACCGGTACTAGTGGTTGAGTGACTTGAGTGCTTGAGTGACTTGACAGATCCTGGCACCTGACAGGTAGATGTTACTTGCTCCTTATACAGTCTGATAAGTGGAACATCCGTGTGTCTCATGATGAGGTCAGCTATGACTAATACATTAGGTTTTATGGTGTTATGTCTTATGGGATTATTTGTTGAGACACTGGTGTGTATGTTATGTGTTGTGGTTGTTTTTCTTGAATTGTTATGTGTGTAAGTGGATTCTGTTTGGAGGTCCCTGATCTTCTGGTAAGTTATTAATGAGTACCTCTGCATGTGTTGATGTGTCATGTCCTTATTAAGTGTGGGAAGTGTGTGAGTTTGCTGACAACCTGTTTGGCATTCAGTTTGTCCTTATATATATGAGAGTCTTGCCTCCAATTTCATAGTGCAACTATATCTCTCACATAAAGTATTTATTTATTTCAGGAGTAAGTTATTGTTAGTATACATGAATCAATTGCTACATTTCCTCAGGATGCCCATGTCTATCAGGCTGGCCAGAGAGATGATGGGGAAACTGTCCATCCATAATACCAGGCTCTTACTGTATGTTTTATTAGGGAAGAGAATGGGTTAATTTGATAAGACTGTGCTTGTAGTGCCATGCCAAAACTACAAGAGGGACCTATACTCTGTGTAGGCTAAGGATGATCAATAAGGCATTGCTGCTCAGTGCATAACTGAGTTGCTCCTAGAGCAGCATAAAAGCTTGAAAAGGTTTAACTGACTGCTGTTTATGGAAAAAAAACTGAGCTTCTAGACTTTTGCATCTGTACAGGGCACTGCTAACCACCACTGCATGAAGAACAGCACCACACAAACACGAGGCTTAAATATGAGCAAAGAGAAACAACTTTTAAGCTAACTACCAATCAGGAAAGCACCCAGTAAACTTTCAACCAACAATCCCCAACTCAGACAAGTTAGATCAGCACACTTCTGCACAAGGGTGCAGAAAAATACCTTCTTAATGTAGAATAGCTGCCTTGGTGCCAAAGTGTAACAAAAGACCACACAAACTACCTTCAACAGCCCTACAACTAACAGATTACTATGTAATACAGTGCAATTAACTGTTTACAGTAGCAACTTTCAGTATAGTTTTTTTAACTACTAAAGTACAGTCACAGTATACAAGAGAAGTGCAAATAAATACTTAAAGCCCTTTTGTGTGCTTCCCAGCTCAGATAGACCAGGTAAGCACCTATTGTGACTAGACGAATAATCCTAGTACTCCTAATGTAAAAGCACAGTATAGGAGTGTCTGGAGTGAAATGCTACTACAAGCAAACTCAAAAGATACAAAATGCTACGACAAACACATGTAAAGATATGGATACAGCAGTGTACTTTAAACAGCTTATACATGTGTGATTATTCAATAATAGTACTTTGCTTTGTTTAAATGAGCCAAGAGCCACTCAGTTGTGCAGAATTTATAAAGGGACTAAAAAACAAGATAAGCTGATTAATAAGACCTCCAGCCAAAAAAACTACCTGCAGAAATCTCAAGTGTTTCCCCAACCTAAACAGACTAGCCTACTTCTCAGTGCACTAGACGGAAAATACAATGACCTTTTGATGTGAAATCAGGTGCTTGCTACTGTGTAAAAATGCACTACATTATCCAACAGCTAGCTAGATAAGGACTTCAGAGCAAGTAAATCACTAGAACAGACAATGAGAGGCAAAATGCACTTTTATCAATATAAGCACAAGGAAATGAAAGGCAATAATTCAAGATATCAACAGCAGTGTAGAAAGGGAGGAGTTTATTAAGCTCAATTTACAGTAGGGGTGAACACCTTAAAATCACCAGGTTTAAAAAACATATTAACAAAGGGGAGGGTTGGTGAGAAAGCATAGCAGGGAATCGCCAACAGTATTTTAGTTTATGCAGGCTTGATTTTTTTTTTTTTTTAGAAAAAATAAGGGCCCAGAACTTCACTGTGTATTTACCTATCACTCAAGAGACAATTTAATCAATGAAAAAACAAGTGAAATATGCAGCCTAAGTGTCTGTCTCTCACCAGGCCAAGCAGATTTCTTAAAACAGAAAACAAAATGGAGCAGGTACAACAGAGAGCAACTGTATCAGCAAGTCACAGACAAAAAACAAAAACTGTAGGTTTACGTTCCTCATCCAGCAGGGAATCACTAGCAGTGCTTTAGTTTATACATGCTTGAAATATTTTTAAAAAAGACAGAGGCCCAGAATTTCATTGTGCATTTAAGTATCACTCAAGAGACAGTCCAACAAATGAAAAAAAAATGTGAAATGTGCAGCCAGGGTTGCCAGATTTCCAGTCCCCCAGGTAGGGACAAAAAAAAAAAAGAAGGTCTCTCACGGCAAGTGAAGACCAAAAAAAAAAGGTCTTTATTGCGGAACACAGTTCCACATTAAAGAACTCAACTCGCTCAGTAGCTCTGCACTAAACACGGAGCTTCTCGTGTTTAATGCATTGCAGTTCTGCATTCAACACAAGTAGCTCCGTGTTTAGCGATTTTTGATTGGCCCGTATACCGGCATATGGGCCAATCAAAAATCACTAAACACGGAGCTTCTCGTGTTTAATGCGGAACACAAGAAGCTCCGTGTTTGGCAATTTTTGATTGGCCTGTATGCCAGGTATACGGGACAATCAAAAAAAAAAAAAAACAAACAAACAAAGCGGAGGCTGGCCGGGATTTAAACCAGCAGGGCGGGACTCGGGATCAGGCTGCTGATCTCGGGACAGTCCCGCCCAAATAGGGACGTCTGGCAACCCTGTGTGCAGCCGACACAATTTAAGTGTCTATCTCTCACATAGAACAAAAACACTAGCCCTAGCAGATTTTTTAAAACAGAAAACAAAGTGGAGAAGGTAAAACAGAAAGCAGCTCTATCAGCAAGTCACAGATAAAAAAATATATAGGTTTACTTTACTCATCCATCAGGGAATCCCCAACAGTTTTCTTACATATATTTTTTGATCTATTGGTATTGGGAGATCCCATGTTATATGATCTTCATCATTGTGGATAATACTTTGTGGTTAATATTTCCAATGCTTCTCTGCTACTTCTATACTGTAGCTTTGCACTATCCTGAATGCAGCAGTCTTGCCACCTTATTGTATCTTTTATTATACAGACCTTCAGCCATGATTGTATTATACCCAACAATGAGATATGCAACTTTTTCCAGTTAGGTTTTACTGAACCTGCTTTTTTCCTGTTTCTTCCACTTTTTCAATGGAATTTTTAAACCAAAGTGTACATAGCCCACTTTCTTAGGCCATTGTTATTAATCTTTCATCTCATGGACTTTCCAATTTTATTTTCTTCTGGTCCTTTTCTTTATATTATTTATTTTGTTTTGGAACTTTTAGTTGCTGTTTGATTCATATCTGCTTCTGGTTTGATTTCCATTCCCACTTCTCTCTGAAATGCTTCTGCTAAACAAAGTAAGGATGGCATCTGAGGTTTCTTCTTTTTGTGCTTTAGAGTTTGCAGTATGCTGGGATCTGTTGAGGTCAGGAAATATGTGTGCAGTCCAACAATTACAGACCTATACATGTAGTCAATTTCAAGGTGGCCCATACCTCCGTCAGTGCGAGAGATGTATAATCTTGCTCTGCATTGTTTTTGTATATCATTTGGTAATCATGAGGCATTTTCCTGTTTTCTTGTCCAACTAAATGAATGCTGGTTGGGACCAGTTAATCACATCAAAGCTGTAAATTAGAACAAGAAGAGCAAATTGATTTATAGTTCCTAGATGTCAATGCACTTTGGGAGACAAAAGTTAATAATGAAACGTACTCTGTACTAAGTTTTGTTCTCATTTGTGCATGCTTTATTGCTGACTCTTTTATATATTCCAAAATATTTATGCACCCCTCTCCTGCTCATGTTCCTTTATATGACATTCATGTCTCAGGTTGATACTTTCTTGGTGCTGATGTCCTTTTTTAAATGTTGCTTTTGCATATTTGTCTAGATCATTGTTAGCTATAGTTCCTCTGCCATGAACCATGAGAACCACTCTGCCTACCTGGATCTACTTGAGTCATTCACTATGCAGCCAAACACCTTGGTCATGGGTGATTTCAACTATCCTTCCACTAACTGGGAGTCATATATGAGCATAAACATGCTTGCCCTATGGTTCTTGGACTTTAACACAAATGCTCTGGAGCAAATAGTCTGCACCCCCACAAGGGGGCTCAAATGTCTTATACTTAGTACTCACCAACATAGGGGGTCTCTGCACTACTCACTGTGTGTTGCCTTTCTTGGTAAGGTCTGATCATAAATCAAGTCTCGTTCAAAGTAACGGTCAGACTTGAACCCCCCCTCAAGAGCAAAAAGGATGAAAATTTCTACAAAATAAACTATAGCCTCCTAAGTGAGGGCATAAATAGTTTCAAACCCTTCTACTTGTGTCAACAATGACTCCTATGGAGAGGTATATGCAAATGCCCTGCAGAAACACCTATACAAATGTATAGACTCTTCTGTACCTGAACGGATCAAAACAAGGTTCCCACATGGTGGACATCAAGCATAAATAGGTTATATAACAAGAGGAGGAAACTAATGTCTAGGAACAAGAGGGAGCTGACTCACCAGGGGAAGGACACCCTCCACAGCTTGAACAAGCAAATTAAATATCTTATAAATAAAGTCCTCTAAAGCCAATTACAAAGCTAAACTAGCATCCCTAGCTAACAATAACCACAAGGCATTCTTTAGCTATGTCAGAAATCTAAAAGGGTAGGCTCAGCTTTGTGACAAACTAGTAGTGGACGGTACCACTCATACCGACCATGAAGATATTGCCAGCCTACTAGCAGACAGATTTGGCGCAAACTTTACCCCTCTGTCACTACCAGACATACCCCAAAGCATACCTGTCACCAGTCCTCTACCTAATATCTCCACAGAGCAGGTTATAACTGCACTCTCCATGGCCAAAAACAGAGTCTCTATGGGACCAGATAACATCCCAGGCTGCCTACTAAATTGTCTAAAACAGGACCTAGTGGAACCACTTGGCACTCTTTTCAACCACAGTCTAAGTACTGGCTTTGTCCCAGCACAGTGGAAAACAGCAACAGTAATTTCCTTGCAGAAATGGGGGTCCTTCAACTGACCCTGGAAACTATAGACCCATAAGCCTAATCAGCCTTATCTGCAAGGCCACGGAGAGAATCCTCATGGACCTTAGCAACAACATAGGTGACCCAATGCAATTTGGCCTTGTTAAGGGTCGATCATGGTTATTAAATCTGGTGGACTACTTCAAGAATGTCACCAATGCCCTGGGTAAAGACAAAACAGTACATACAGCCTATCTTGACTTAGCCAAGCCAATCCCCCACTCAGGAATCATTGAGAAACTCACCCACCTGGAAATTAATCCATATGTCACTAGATGGTTAGCCAACTGACTCACCAACCTAGCGCATACAAAGTTGGGGATTCCTCCCCTACCAGCAGACTAGTTACCAGTGGTGTACCACAAGGATCTGTGCTGGACCCCCTATTGTTTGGAATTTATTTCTCAGAAGTCCAGGTGAAAACAGATTGCCTGTGGCTTACCGAGTTCACCAATGACTGCAAACTGGGTGCAATCATTGATTACCCCAGGGATGTTGACATACTACAAAAGGGGCTTACACAGACAAATGATTGGAGCCAAAGCCATGAACTTAAACCAAATGCAAAAAAAAGTGTTATCATTCCTTCAGGAAAGGAGAAGTTCCTATAAATTACAATATTAACAGTATCCCCTTAGCTCAAATCCTGTGGTGAGAGATTTGGAAACACAGGTTGATAGCAACATTAACTTCAATCACCATGTGTCCACAGTGGTAAGGAAGCCCTTCTATGTTGCACATCTCATAAGTAAGAGCATTATATCCTATCCAGAGCTAAGGATGTTATAACTCCCCTGTACTCATCCGTCAACAGACCACTAATAGAGTACAACTCCCCATTCTGTATGTACCTCACCAGACACCTGCAGCAGCTAGAGAGACCCCAGAGGATTCTCACCAAGTAACTTCAGTGCCTTCAACACATGACCTACATGGACAGACCGAAGGCTCTGTTACTGTACTCTGTATCATATGGACTGCTGAGAGGTGACTTGTGCCTGGCGTACAGAGCAGTCTCAGACCCTGCCCTAATGGAAATACTGTGCATCCACAAATCAAATGGTATATGATTCACAAATTCTAGGGATCTTAACCTAGCCTGTGACATTCTCAGAAACACAAAAATAAGATAAAACTCAACCAAAGCAGAACAAGGGTAGTCCAGAAATGACACACCAGCATGTAGTACAGGAAAAAAAACACTTTAATTTAGCGTTTTCATCAAAAACTAGACCATCAGAATACCATGATTTGTTTGATACATAGGTTCATAGGTTCATAGGTAAGTACTAGGCTATCTGCCCATGGGCATTTATAAGCCTAGCCACAGAGTGATGGCTTTCGCCTCCCCATTAGATTAATAACCTGGGCCTCTGTCAACTGGGCTCCTGAAGTGATCCCAGAGTAGAACTTACGATTACCCATCCACTCATCAAGATTTCTCTTGAAAAGGGTCAGAGAGGAGCTCTGTCGAATATGGATTGGGATTCTATTCCAGAGTGCGTGGAGTCGCTGGGACAGGAATCTATCCCTCCAGCATGTTCTGTTTATTGTTGTACATAGGTTCAAGTTGCTAGAATAAGTGATTCTGAGGGATCTCGTTTTTTTGAGGTGAAGCATGTCCATTAGTTCAGGGTTTGACATGGCCCTATAGGTCAGACATAGGTCACCTCTGAGAAGACGGTAAGCGACTGAGAAGAGCTGGAGCTTTTTTAGTCGTGCTTCATAGGGTAATTGTTTAAGGCCCTTAATCCTCTTAGTGAGGTACTTCTGTGGTCTTTCTAGTTGTTGCAGGTGTCTAGTGAGGTACATCCCAAATGGGGCATTGTACTCTATTATGGGCCTAATGAGTGAGGAGTAAAGGGGCACAATCACCTCCTTGGATCTGGATGAGAAACCCTTTGTGATCAGGTGTGCCACATAGAAGGATTTCCTGACTGTTTTGGCTATGTGGTTATCAAAGGAGAGCATGCTATCTACTTGGGAACCCAGGTCCCTAATTACTTCTTCTGTACTTAGTGGATTCCCAACTATGTGGTAGTTTGTAGGTACTTTGTTTTTCCCAAATGGGATTACTATGCATTTTTTGGCATTTAGCTTGAGGCCGAGACTTTGACACCAGGTGTTTGTCTCTGTGAGACCCTTTTGCAGGATGTCTGTGTCAGCTGGAGAGTCAATTATTGCACCCAATTTACAGTCATCTGTGAACTTGGTTAGCCACAGTCCCTCCGCCTTTGCCTGTACTTCGGAGAAATATATACCGAACAGGAGGGGTCCCAGGACTGAGCCCTGTGGGACTCCGCTTGTGACTGGTTTAGAGTCAGACATGGCGCCTGCCACTCTTGCCATGTGGGTTCTGTCTGAGAGCCAATTGGCAACCCATCTCGTGACATAGGGGTTAATATTTAAGCTGGTGAGTTTGTCTATGATTCCTGAGTGTGGGATGGTGTTGAACGCCTTAGCGAGGTCCAGATATGCTGTGTGGACCACCTTCCCTTCATCTATGGCCTATGTCACTGTTTAGAAGAAGTCGACCAAGTTCAGGAGGCAAGATCTGCCTTTAACAAAGCCAAACTGGGTGGGGTCCAGTGTCTGGAGGTTCCCAATGTCCCTGTTAATGAGCTCCATGATAATGCGTTCCATGGCTTTGCAGACCAAGCTAGTCAAGCTTATAGGGCGATAGTTCCCAGGGTCAGTTGTGGCACCACCTTTGTGGAGTGGTACGACTGTTGCTGTACACCATTCTTTGGGTACATAGCCTGTAGAGAGACTGAGTTTGAATATTGATTTGAGATGGGAGGGTTAGTTCATTTTGAAGCTTGTGTAAGACACAACCTGGGATAGCATCTGGTCCCATTGATGCTGTGTTGTTGGCCTTTGCAAGGGCTGTCTTTACTTGTGTGTCTGAGATATCTGGAGTGCCACATTCTTCTGGGATGGGTGCTAGCCCCTTTGTTGGAGAGGGAGGGGTGAAGTTTGCACTGAAATTGTCAGCCAGGATGTTGGCAATGTCGGTTGGTTCAGTGTATTTATGGCCATTATGCACTAGCTCGGAGCATATCTGAGAGTTTGCCCCTAGACTCTTGACATAGTTAAAGAAGGCCTTGTGGTTATCCTTAGAGTCATTGGCTATTTTTCTTTCGAAGTTGGCCTTGGATGATTTAATGAGGGAGTGCTGTTTTTTACTGATGTTAATCAGAGATGCCTTTTTATTTTGGGATTTTGTTCTATCTTGCAGGAGTTTTCTCCTTCTGTTGTAAAGTTTATTTATGGCCGGGGTCCACTAGACTGGCTTCCTCTTTTTTGAGGAGTTGGTCTTGGTTTTACTTGGGATGGCTCGGTCCATGCATTCTTGAAGGTGTTCATAGAATGCACTTGTAAAGGATTCTGCCGATGGGTCATCATTTTCCATTTGATTGGGAGCTTTGAAACTTCCCACCTCGGTCTTGAGGAGTGTGAAGTTGGCTTTAGAGAAGTTTTTTACCTTGATTTCCTTGACTGGGGGGGGGGTGGTCGGGATGTGGATGTCCAGCGTGATTACTTTGTGATTTGATCTTACCAATGATGAGTTTACCTCAAGTGTGGAACATAGGTTCCCCATGTTGGTGATGACCAGGTCCAGTATGTTGTCACCTCTTGTGGGAGTGGTGACCAGCTGTTCAAGGGCGTTTGAGTTTATAAACTCAAGGAAGCATTGGGCTAGGGCATTTGCGATTGAGTAGTTTTCCCAGTCAATGTTTGGATAGTTGAAGTCACCCAGTAGCATGGTATTGGGCAGAATCTTCATACTTCCTAATGTTCTCAGGAATGCTGCGTGAGCGACCTGAGACAAGGTGGGAGATCTGTAGCAAGCTATAAATTGAACAGTCAATTTACCCGCTATCAATTGCACTTGGATAGTCTCAGATTCCACGTGCTGTGCTACTAACCTGGAGGTGTGGGTGGTCTTGATAAATATGGACACACCCCCTCCTTTTGTGTTCCGGTCCTGGTTTTGGGACCTAAAGGTATGGTAGGAGTTATAGCCTGGTAGTGCTGGGGTGCTCTCTGGAGCCTTGAACCAGGTTTCTGTCACTGCACATACGTCAATTTCTTCCATACTAAGGAGAGCCTTGAGTGTGTGCATTTTGAGGTTTAGACTTCTGGCATTGAGCAGCATTACCCACAGTTTTTGTTTATTATTGTTGTTTATGGAGGCGGGTTTGTCTTTTGAGCCTTGCCTAAAAAAGGCAATATTGGTGTGGCAAGAGTCTTGGCCAGTATTCGAAAGCCATGGGGCGACAGGTGCAAGCTGTCTCTGGCGAAGCAACGTGGCTTGTCAAGCATGACGTCCCAGGCTGACAAGTACTGGATCCCCTTTGAATGACACCAGTAGTTTAACAAATTGTTGAAACTGATAATTTTTTCTTCGTATGCTGGCATTATTTTGGGTGAAGGCAGGATGCTACTCAGAGTCTGGTATTCTGATGACGTCTAGTTTTTGACAAAAACACTAAATTAAAGTGTTTTTTTTTCCGTGTACTATGTGCTAGCCTATGACATTAACAGGACATGCTGGAGATAAAGATATATCTCCCAGAGATTGCCATACCTTTGGAGCAAACTCCCATTTCACTTAAAACAGAGCTTCTCGATTACCCTATTTAAGTGTAACTTAGGCAACTGGATGGGAGACTGTAAATTTACCCCAAGGGTATCACCTATGTCCCTCTTGGATAAGGGCAGTCTGTGTTCTGCACTGCAAATATAGATCATACAACTTGGTCAATAAGGGAACAAGGGTATAACATTAGGCTTATAAAGGCCCTAGGGCCAATAGCCTAGTAACCTCCTATGAATCTAAGACCAAATGTTATTTTTCTTTTGTGCTTTCAGATCCTGTTCTGATAAACTATGCAATTTTAAATCATTCACAGAAAGTAAGTGAGATTTCTTTAAGCAAGGTTAGTTTGTGAGAGTTATGCCTTAATAATTGCCTACTCAGTTAAGTAAACATCTTAATGGGTTAAGGGCAAGCCAAAATAGCAGTGGTGGCAAAGAATCACCCCAGACTATCGTCCTTTGAATCTTTATCCCTGAGATAATAATTTTCCCTTTGTCATGGCCTAGCTGCAGAGTGGTTTGTAACTGCTGCACAGCCACTGCAATGAAGTGATCAATTTAGGCAGTATCTTACACATCCGTAAGCATTCCGTTATCCATGAATGTGGAATGATGATGATTTTTTTGTAACCTACCCATTCCCTACTTAGATTCTTCCATTTTTATAGATCTCTGTTAAGACTTCTTTTAACAATAGATGATCCTTTTGCTCATATGACTTTCTTTTATTATCTTTTTGCTCTACTGCCATGACGGAATTATTTTTCTAAATAGCTATAGACTCGTTCTTGGTCTATACTTCTTAGTATGGCTTACCTGTACAGTCATAACAAGGAGTATCATTTCTTCTGCTGTTAATCAGAATGGATTCTGTTTAGGATGTGCAAATAACTAATGTTTACCTTTAGCTAGAAGTTAGGTTCTGCCACTTGAACTGTATTTTTCAAGTTAGGAGTTTTTTTCAGTAATGTGGTAAGGGTGAGGTGAAATAGGCCAGTGCCCTGGGTGCAAAGTGTTACAAGATGTAATCAAGCAGTAAAGAAGTGCACTTCCTTCATTAAATTTCAGTATTGGTGGTTATTATAATTATTATTTTTTTTTTTTTTGCTCTTTGCTTTAAGAGCTGAGTGGGTGTGGGTCTGGCATAGGATGTTAATTGGTACAAGTGTACCAACTGGCTGGCTACAGTGTTAGATGAAGTGTTTTTTTTTACTTTTCTGAAGAGCTGAGGTAGGGGGTTATGGATCTGCAGTAATTGCACCAGTGTAACAAGCTTGATACCGTGCTAAGCAATGTTTTTTTTTTTCTCTTAGGTTCATAGGTAAGTACTAGGCTAGCTGCCTTTTGTCGGCCATTATAAGCCTAGCCAGTTTCCCTTTTTTGTGCTCAAATTAACCTATCCCATTTGGTTAGAGATAGGCCTTACCCATCCCTGGGTCTATAATATAATATTATCCCTAATGAGAATAACTAGGTTCATACCATAGGTAATTTAAGAGGACCCATTTATGGGATTAAGCATTTAGGAGCTGCCCGTGTCCATTAGTAGTACAGGGGGCAGTCCTTGGGTAAAGTCTTGGTTTCCCATTCATAGATCCAACCTGTGCTTGAATATGGACAGGAATGAACTTTGTTTAATGTGAATGTGGTGTCTGTTTCAGAGCAGCAATATCTTCAGCAAGATAAACCTGTCAGACCAACCTTTTCTGTTGATGTTGCACAGAGGTTTAGATTTCTATATTGAGTATCCCTGATGTCATTACACTTGCTGCTGTGCAGTAAATCCAGCAGTATTGAGTGGGAGGATTCACTTCACTTCTGATAGGCTGGTGCAATAGCAACAACTTAGGTTTGAATATCAGCAAAAACCAAAGAACTGAATGTGGACTTCAGAAGGTCTCAGGAGCACATAAACCTCTAGAGATAAAAGTGGTGTCAGTGGAGAGGGTCAACAGCATGAAATTTCTGGGAATACACATCCCAGAGGACTTGTCCTGGACAGAGCACACCGATTATACTATCAAAAAAGTGCAGCAATGGTTGCACTTCTTAAGAAAACTTTGAAAAGCTAACCTTTCACAGTCCATCCTCCAAGCATTCTGCAGGGGCACCATCGAGAGCTTTCTAACCAACAACATCATAGTCTGGCATGGGAATTGTAACGCCTCCGACCGTAGGGCTCTCAGGTGAGTAGTAAGGGTAGTGGAGAAAATTATTGTTTTTTTTTTTACTTTTACCCTTAGAAGACTTGCATGAGAGTTGATGCATAGGAAGACCCAGAAAGACAACCAATAACCTTACCCATCCTGCAAATGGCATGTTCTCCTGCCTATCCTGGCGCAGAAGATACAGAAGCATGCACTGCAAGATTTGCAGGCTAAACAACAATCTTTTCCCCTTATCCATTTGACTGTTGAACTCTGCCAACAGGCAAACCAGAAGAAAGTCAGCTCCTTCATCCCCTACAGTCACCTAGGCATGTATATATCTGTCTGATCAGAAATAGTACACATTACAGGCTCATCATGTTCTACTAACTTTTAAATTTTAGTCGGTTCATACGAGAGCAGTATGATAGTAACTGTCCACATTAGAATGTGCAATTCTGTCTGACCTTCACTTGTACCCTTATAAGAGAAATTCAAGACAGTGCATTATATGTTGTGCAATATCTATATGTTGTTCTGTCTATTACTATTTATACATTATGTTTTTGTGATGTCAAATTACTTTTTACTTTAATATTTTTCTGTATGTATGTCCTTGCACTGGAAACTAAGCAATGCAATTTTGTTCAGCTACACTGTGGTGTCGATTTGAATGACAATGAAGTTTACTTTGACTTTGACTTCACTTAAAGAGCTGAGAGGGGATAGGTCTGCTGTAGGAAGCCAGGTGGTATGAAGGTAACAATTGGCTTGCTGCGAAGTAAAGATGAATTCCATTTCTTTTTTCTGTTCACTTAAGACCTTATGGAGTGAGGTACTACATCAGGAAATGGGCACAGAGCACTAGAAAAGCCAGCTACAGCTCTGCTTTTCTTAATTTGGTCACAATTCCTCATGATTAACTATTCTTCATTTTTAATTTCTCCAAGTCTTTTGGGTTTCTAATGTCATGATGGGAATGGACCCCATTCCTAAGTCAAAGTATGATTAAAGTATTGTTTCACTCTTTGATGTCAGCCAAACGTGCTCTTAGCAGCACCCACAATATGCCCAGTAATGACTCCTTCTGCAATTCATACGGTGTTACATGAATTGGTTACGTATCTAAATACAATTATAAATTCTTTTTTATAAGACCCATTGCTCCAACTACTATTGGAACGGTATGGGTATCTTTCTTCCACATGGCTCTTGTTTCTGCCTGCAGATACAGGTATTTTATGACTTTGTGTCTCTCTGTACGCAAGACACTGTAGTCACTGGGTGTGGCGATTTCAATGATCAATGCTACTTTTGTCTTCTTTTCTAGGACCACTATATCCGGTTTTCTAGCTCTATCTTTTGAACTGTTGGTATTGGGTGATCCCATGTGATATACACTTCATCATTTTCTATGATTCTTTGTGGCTCATGTTTCCAGTGTTTTTCAGCCACTTCAATACCCCCCAATTAGCCTGATGAGTCTGATATGCAAAGCTATGGAATGCATCATCATGGACCTAATAAACAAGGATATAGGGAATCTCCAAACTCTGGATCCTACATAGTTTAGTTTTGTGAAGGGTTGGTCATGCCTGTTCAACTTGGTCGACTTCTTTGAGTCAGTCACCAGAGCTGTGGATGAAGGCAAGCTGGTTCATACAGCCTACCTTGATCTGGCCAAGGCCTTTGATACGACTCCACACTCAGGAATCACAGAAAAACTCACTAAGCTAGGCATAAACCCCTATATCACTAGGTGGGTTGCAAACTGACTCACAGATAGAACCCACAGTGTGAATGTAGCTGACTCCAAGTCAGACTGCTGACCAGTCACGAGTGGAGTCCCACAGGCTTTGGTCCTGGGTCCTCTCCTGTTTGGTATCTACTTATCTGAAGTCTAGGCCAACACGAAGGGACTCTGGCTGACAAAGTTCACAGACGATTGCAAGTTGGGAGCTATTTTTAACTCCCCAAGTGATAATGACATCCTACAGAAAGGCCTCAATGACACCAATGACTGGTGTCAGAACCATGGCCTTAAGCTCAATGCAAGAAAATGTGTCATCATCCTCCATGGGAAAAGCCAGGTTCCCTTGAATTACCGCATTGATGGTAGTCCACTGAACACAGAGGGGGTTATAAGAAATATGGGAACACAGGTTGAAAGCAACCTCTCTTTTGAGCACCACATTGCCACCGTGGTCAGAAAGTCCTTCTATGTGGCACATCTCATTACTAAGGATTTTGCATCCAGGAAGAAAGAAGTCATTGTCTCCCTCTACTCTTCCCTCATTAGGCCAGTCATTGAGTACAATGCCCCATTTGGCATGTACTTCACTAGGCACCTGCAACAACTGGAGAGGCCACAAAAGTACCTCACAAAGAGGATTCTAGGCCTTAAACACTTGTCTAATATGGACAGACTCAAAAAACTCCAACTATTCTCTGTCTCATATTGTCTACTTAGAGGCAATCTCTGCTTGACTTACAAAGTCATGTCTGACCCAGCTCTGTTAGAAATGCTACATCTAAAGAAATCCCAACCCCTTCACACCACATGCTCCAGAGACCTCAACCTCATTACCACAATCAACAGAACATGCTGGGGGGACAGATTTATAACCCAGAGACTGCCCATGCTATGGAATAGACTTCCCTTACATGTCAAACAGAGCACCTCAATAACCCTCTTCAAGAGAAATCTTGATGAGTGGATGGGAAATAGAAAATTCACCTGGGGATCACTCCTGTGGCTCTACTCAACAGAAGCAGTAGGAACTAACGTCGGGAATTAAATCTATAATGTTTCTACAATCTCCAGTCTAACAGTCTCTCCACATTATTATGCTTTTCAGTATACAGTCCCTCTGCCATTCGTGCATCACAACCAGCAACAAGGTGTGTGACTGTTTCCAATTCAGTTTTGCAAAACCTAGATATGTCTGTTTCTCCCACATGTTCAATGGACTTTGTAAACCAGCCTGAACGTAGCCCACTGTCTTGGACTACCAATATTAACCTTTCATTTCTTGGTTTGAATTCGCCTCTCCTTAACCATTCTTGTGTTTGTTCTTGAGCAACATCAGGCTCTTCCAGAAGTTTTCTATACTTAAAACTATATTTATGTTTTTTCCACATTTCTTGCCTTCTTATCTGGTCCTTCACCTTATATTCTTTCTTTCTTTTTTTTTTTTTGCCACTTGCTGCCTGCTTTTTATCCACTTCTGGTTTGATTTCCATTCCTGCTTGACGTTGATATGCTTCTGCTAAATTAAGCAGAGATGTCATCTTAGATTTATTCTCCTCATGTTTCAAAACTTTCACTACATTTAGATCTTGTGATATCAGTAAATATGTGTGGAGTCCCACAATTGCAAATCTATACATGTAATCAGTTTCAAGGAGGCCCATCCCTCCTTCAGAATAGGGAATATATAATCTTGGTATACACTGATTTTTATAAATCATTTGGTAAGCGTGAAGGATTCTTCTTGTTTTAATATCCAGTCTATCCAAAACATTTTGAGGTCAGTCATTCACTCCAAAACTATAAGTTTGTACAGGAAGAGCAAATTGATTTATAGCTTGGATCTTGTTCCTAGATGTCAGTGTTGTTTTCAGGATTAATTTAAGTCTTCTAAATTACTCGTTACTGAGTTTTATTCACATTTGTTCATGTCTTATTGCTGATCCTTCATTAGCTCCCAAGTATTTATACACTGCCTCTTGCTCAAATTCTTTTATATCACATTCTTGTGCCAAACTGATGTTTTCCTGGTCCTGAAGTTTTCCTTTTTTAACGGTTGCTTTTGCACATTTGTCAAGACCAAATGACATTCCAATATCATCTGAAAAAGTTTTGACAACCTACAGCTGTGCTATCAGTTCCTCATCTGATGAGCTACACAGTTTTAAATCATCAACAAAGAGAAGATGAGAAGTCATTAGACTTTGTTGTTTTCTAGGAGCCCAGTTGTAGCCATGGCCTAAAATGTTAAGTAAACAGCTTAATGGATTAATGGCAAGGCAAAGTAGAAATGGTAACAAAGAGTCACCCTGGAATATCCCCCTTTGAATTTTTTGCAAAGTGGGCTGTGACTGTTTCATGGTTATTGTAGTCAATCAGTGTAGAGTATATCTTATACATTTTTAAGCACTCTTTTATCCATGAATGTGGGATACTATTAAATGCTTTTTTGTTGTCAATCCATGCCATACTTAGATTATTTCCCTTCTTACAGTTCTCCACTGTAACTTTGTTTAACAATAAATGATCCTTTGTTCCGTATGACTTTCTTTTAATGCCCTTTTGTTCTACTGCCATAATTGAGTTTTCTTCTAAATGACTATAAACTCTGTTGGCGTCAATTCCCATGTATAGTTTATACGTCGTTGGAAGACAAGTTATTGATCTATAATTTTTAGGGTAGCTTGCAGGTTCACTCTTAAGTAAGAGCATCGTTTTTCCTGTTGTTAACCAGTGCGGTGTGTGTTTGGGGTGCACATATAAATAGTTCTTACTCATGGCTAAATCCTCTTGCAAAGAAGTTAATACTTTAAGCCAAAAGTTAGGTACTGCATCTGGGCCTGGGGTTTTCCAGTTAGAGGCTTTTCTCAACTTTATTTCAATCTCTCTGGCTGTTATTTCATCCCATTTCATATCCTGTACCTTTAAACTTCTTATTCTTTCTGTTACTTCTTCTGTCCATTTAGCATCTTTATGTTCCACAGGATCTTCATAGATACTTCTGCAAAATGTATCTACTTCCTCTTTTTTTGGCATTCTTTCAATTCCTTTTACCTTATTTCCCAATTCTCTTTAAAGCTTTTTTGAGTCATCAGTAAATTGCTTATTTTGTGCTTTTCCCTTATATTTATCTTCGTATCTTCTACGTCTGTCCGCCTGTTTTGAAATTTTTAGTTCATCTCCAATAGTACATAATATATCCTGATCTGTTTTAATACTGCACATTGCTTTTATCAGATCTATCTTTCTTAGTATTTTTGTTGATCTATTCCCTCTTCTATAATCTTCTAACAATGACACTTTTTGTCTTAGCTGCTTTATAGTTTTCTCTATTTGATAGTTCCATGATATTATTCGCTTTCGCCCCCTCTTTTCCCTCGCTACCCTGTGTTCCTGTAGCAGAACTTTATCAGGTATTAATTTAGCAGCACAGTAATATATTCTGTTTACTTCTGTTATATCGCATGGATCTCTATGGACAAGCTTCTGACTTTTGGGGTTTTATTAACGTTTTGCAGTCTATTTCTCTCATTGATCTTGATATATCTGTCTTTGTCTATTAAATCAAGCAACTCTTCTCTTAACTCTTTTTCTTCCATACTGAGGGCACATCCCTTGTTTTCCGTTTCCTGCGGGCATTCTATAGAAAGTTCGATAGTATCTTCCTGTGACACATTTTCTTCAATTTCATCCTGTGTCATCTACTGTTCTGTCATATGGGAACTCACTGGCCTATCACTTCTCAACATTGACTGCATCAGTGTTTCCTGTTCCTTTCCTTGCTGTCTGGCTTCAAATGGGCATTTATACTGGTTTCCTGTGGAAGGCTCCAAAATATCTTGATATGGCACCTGACCAATTGCTTCCTGTTCCACTAGTTTTTCCTTAATTTGGATATCCATTGCTCTGTCCTGTTGTGGTGCTTTCTGTATTTGATTTACTACACTGAATTGTTCTCTTTGCAGCTGTTCAATAACCTCAATTTCTTTTTCTTTGACTTCTCCATTATTAATCTCTTTTTCTACTTTCTAAGTCTTCTTATTTTTTGTATTGTACAGTTTTCCATATCCGGATTCCTTTCCCTATATTTTTTCTTCAGATATCTTTGGTGCTGCTCTTTTTGTATCAGTTAGTTTTGCTTTCTCCTTTGCATAAATATTACACCATATTAAATCTCTTTTCCTTTCCCATGTCCATATTTCTTCTTCACATGTCTCCTGATATTCTTGCTTTTCCTTATTCTGGGGACTAAATCCATCATGCTGTGATGTAGTCTGTTTTAGACCTTCTACATTAAATCCTTCACTTCACAGGCATTCCATAACTTCAACTTCTGCTTTACTAATCGTCTTTTCTACACTACATCTTTGTGCTATTAATCTTTTTATTGTGAAATTTTCCATATCTGGATGCCTTTGCCTTTATTTCTCTTCGAATATCTTTGAGACTGCTTTCTCTATATTAGTTAACTTGGCTTTCTTCCGTTGTGATGGCACTGATGTTTCTCCAGTTGCAAAGTTAAGTTTAAACATAATAAGCCATCAAGGCTTATTATCATCCCCAGTGCTTTAACTTACCCCAGGTCATGTATTTGAAATGTGTGAGGTGTACTTGTGAAGTCCATATTTACTAATGCTGCACTAATTATGTAGCTGCCAATGGGTTGCCTCTACCTCTGTTAATGGTAGAAATGCAGTGGTTTACTTAGGGTGGATGTTACAGTTAGTTTTAATGCAGATTCCATTCATGTGAGTGGATGTAAATTATGTTCCCCTTATTCTGGAGACTAAATCCATCATGCTGTGATGTAGTCTGTTTTAGATCTTCTACATTGTGATCAAAAGGGAAAATATGCAGTTCCCAGTTTTTGTTTTGATGCTGATGTATATGTTGGCAAGTCAGTACACAGATGCATAGACAATGTATTCTTTTCAAAAGCAACTTTTAAGTGGAAGGAGCAAGGATAATCTTTGTCTAATATATACACTAGTAATAATGGTCTGTTTTTCACTGATAATTATCAGATATCAGGCCATAAATGGAAAGAAGACCTTGCCAAAAGAGATTTGTTGAGTATTGTTTGCTGCCTGCAATGTAATAACACAAACATGCATCTAAATATTTGTATTAATTTGCTAACTGTATAAGCCCACTAGGCACAGGCCTTTCTTATTTTTCAACCCAGGAACACTCCTCTTTTTGCATTCTCCATTCCTACAAATCTACGTACTACCCTTAGAAACAAACTCCACTCTTGCTACAACAAAATTGCAACATTCAAGCAAACCTTCTAAACAGAACCCACCGCTGCCAGCTAATAAAACATCTGGTCTGATTTAGTGGCTAAAACCACTTAACTATCTAACTTACAGTCAGTTACTCACAGCTTACAAACTTATATAAAACCCAGATAACTGGCCTCTCTAAACAATCCCCACAAGCTCTATGCATCCACAGGGATCTCCACACAACCAGCAAACCCTTACTTAATGTCATCATATCAAACAACTCTGCAGGATACTCTCTATTCTCCAATTATGTTGCAAAACTCTGGAACTCATTCCCTCTCACGTGTAAACAAATTGACAAACCAAAGAGCTTTTAGCAGGCCCCAAATTAACATCTCAGTAATTCCTGATTGTGCTGCTGCTCTCACCCAGGATAAGTATTCCCCTCTCACAAAACCTTATTTTTCATCCAGCTCCACCCTCTGCCTTCCCCTTCACAAACATCTCCGTTTCTACCCTCCGTTTCCTTACAAATATCTCCCTTTCCTCCCTAACTTTTCTTTACAAACATCCTCCTTTCCTCCATACCTTTGCCTTACAAACATTTGCCTTTCCTGCTTACCGTTTGCTTAAAATGATCTCCTTTTTCTTCACAACCTCACACCTAACTCCCTTTTGCACCTAGCTTCTCTCTCTCTTCCTTTTATATCCTAACTCAGTTCCTGTTACTTACTTATTTCACTCTGTTAATTTCCTCCAACCTTCGTTCACTACTCCCTCACCCCACATCCTCTCTACACCCAGCTTATCTCTCTCATCCTTTTCCCTTTTCCACCCTAATGTACCTCCTCATATGTTATTTAACCCTCCTCCTGTCCTGCAGCTTTCTTTCTCTACTCTTTCAACCCACATCTTCCTTTTACCTGCTAACTTAACTAGCTTCACATGTCTGTCACTGTAACTTACTCCCCTTCCCAATTCCATCTCACCCTCTTTAACATCATACAACTCTGATGATTTACCCTCCTCATCCCCTGCATAGTCTGACACAGCCCAGCATACTCTTGATTCTTATTTACCTTTCTTACCACTCAACAGCTCCTAACTATATACTTATGATCACAAAATTGGCCTTTCTCTATATGCACCAAATATCTTATTATTATTTTGCCTACTTAAAATGAAACACTAGCTTTCACGACTTGTAATACTTGTCTATTACCTCCTTAAAGAGTGTCATTCTAATTTATGTACATGCATATGGATATTGTTGCATTTTACTTGTTTGTAATTTAAGTATTTTTGTTAGTGTATGCATTGGGAGCCTTTCTCCCAGGGCCACCACTGAAATGGGTTTTGCAAATCCTCGTCAGACTTTCTCTTTCAACAAAAGCAATAAATAAATAAAACTGTGTGGTTAAATAACGTTCGATTCTCAGTTAAAGCATCTTCTGTGTGGCGATATGCGTAAATGGGCGTTCCTTCGTTGAAGGTTGTGCGTTAGGCCCGGCAAGCCAGCACGTAAAAATCTACTGCCAATCATTAGCGGACTGGAGTTCCGCTGTGGCGACCCCTAACCGGGAAAAGCCGAAAAACACAAACAAACTTCCTCAGAGTCATAAAGTAACCACACAGAATCACAGGAAACATATCAAGCACTGCAGGATGAAGTTCATTTTAGTTCATTCTAATTCAAAATCATTTATCTTTTTTATCATTTCAGTAATATGATTCTTATAATATTTGTGTAATACAAAACTAACAAATTTTTTCCTGTGTTATTCCCTTACTTGTGTAATGTTCACAAACTGAAATGACAAGTAACTCATTTATTAACTCTGTTTATATTCAAGGCAAAGCTTTCCACTGAACAGAGGTAAGAGCAGTAGGCCTGGGCACATTTACATGGGGAGGGGTCATTACAGGTTCATGGGGTCATAGGTATGTACTAGACTAGCTGCCCTTGTCAGTCTTTAGTCGTGAAGCAATACACCTATTGTCCGTTCTGCATATCCCAGGTACTGGAGCTGTCTAGGACACAAAGAGAAGGACTCTTTAATGCCATCATATTCCAGTGTTCTTATGTTCTTGAAGCACTTAAAAATTACACACTCCTAATAGACTCCTGGCAAATATTTGTGAATCCCAATATATTTATTTATCTACTTTGTTTTATAATTTATTGCTAAAGTGAAGTCGTCTGATTCTATATCCCAAACCAGTCTTACAAAACTGGAATGTTATGTCCTTCCAGACAGGTAGCTTACTGTTTTTCAGTCTGCTGTCATAAAACATGTGCACACAATTTGTATAATACTCCTCACATCTCAGTGAAATAACCTCTCATGTATATTTTTTCCCAGGTTTATTTTATTTTATTATTTTTTTTATTTTGTTACACGATAGCTAAATTATTTTCAGTCTTTTAGATTAGTTTCTATTCTCTTAAATAGGGCAGGGTTGTTATTAATATTCTTTTAGTAAAACATTCTAGATTTTCCAAAAGACATTAAGTATATGAGCTATTACATTCCTAACTTACAATGATTTATACGTCAAAAAAGGGACATAAACTAAAGACAGAAAATTTAATAATGACATTTTTTCTTGGATATTATTTCCTTAAATGGTTAAATAATAATGAAAGAACATTCAAATTCAGATATGCAACTTTTCCCAGAATAAAGGCAGAGGTGTTATCGTATTATTTTACCACAAGTATGTTTCCTAGACCTTTATAATAAATGACACAACTTATGTCACCTAAGGTAACAAGAGATAATTTAATATGAAGACCTAGTCTTTTACCATGCAAAAGAAAACAAAATTGCATATTAGGTTTGCCAGACGTTCTGTTAATTCCATCTACAGTGTGAAATTTTTCACATTGTTCCCAAGAAAGTTAGTGTATAAGTTGCTTTAAGTAGTTATTATATTACTGCATTTTTCACTGTCAGTAAAATCCAACTCCTGGATACAATGAAAGAATGTACTGAAGCGGATACATAATCTTTTGAGCCATGGAGCTATAACCATTGTTCATGACATTTTAATAAGTGCAGTATTTCCCATGCCAAAGGGCATAGTATGGTACATGAGAGCAGTAACCCTGTAAAGCTATTTAAATATCTGTTATGGTGGGACTTTGCTAATTATTTTGTCATGAGCAAACCAGAGTGAAATGAAATCTGCAATCTTTTAGTATGACAGTTTCACTGACAAACATTTAGTTTTCCCACCAGAAAAATGATTTACTTCTGGAGGCTTATGAGTTATCTGTCAATCAGGAGTTACAGGAGCATTGACATTAATTAACCTCCAATCTCAGCTGAGACAGCTGCTTCAGCAATGCCTTGCAGTAAGCCTTATTTGAAAGCTGTGATGATGTGAAAGCAGTCAGAGTGGGTTGGTTTATATTAAAGTAAATCCGTAACATGTTGTTGGTTCTTGTAGCTGCAAACATTATTCTTGTTTATAGCTATACTTAATTACAGTTTATAGGCAGTTACCTGCAGGTTTACTTCTGTCTATAAAAATACGTTCAAATTAAGAGAACCCAGCATTGCCACAAACTGTTAAAGTAAAAAAATAATAAAAAACAATCTGGGTCTTTTTATGAGTCCATTTGATAAATGTACTTCATTCTGACTGTTGTTCTACAAGGAACACATCCTTGGTAAAGAACATAGCTTATTTAATCAGATAATGCAGATTGTTTTCATGGAGTACAAAACTGAGAAACAGCTATCAATCACTATCATTTTTCAATCAGACAAAATAAATAAATAACACTGGTAGTAAAATAAATAAGTTAATTTAGTCTGAAAACTATCCTTCAAACTAACTGGAAAAATATAAAGTGATCATTCAGAATACATTAAACTTTATAAAAACATAAATGATAACTTAAATGCAGTAGTGTTTTTCATTATGACTGTAGATATATACATTATATCCCTCAACATATGTAAAATGACATATGTAACATGATCCTGCATGTTCCATTAAGTTCTGTGTGGTATAAAAAAAACCAGTTAGGGTGAAAGGACTTATTAAGTTATTAGAGTATCTACACCTTGAATCTCTTTAGCATTCATTTTCTCTTGAATTATTAAATGCTTTGTTAATTCCCTCATCACTTGTTTTGCTCTCTGTTACATGTATGGATTACTGTATCAAGATAACCTCTGTATTTTATGTCTGGAAATTTCCCTGTCTTAGGTATTGTGTTGGATATGCACAGTCTCTGCTATATTTGCACATATAGTCCTACACTATAACATTTTGAATATATCTTTGACTTTATACTCCCATGTAACCTTTTAATATGAAACCTGTTACCAAAAATTGAATAAAATTCTCCTGGCTCCAGTACGGATTAAGAACAGATGGTTTATTACAACTGTTAAAATAATAAAAACAGTATGATAAGTGCTTTCATCTAAACTTATTTCAGACTTCATCAGATATTTAAATTATTATCATGTGATCCTTTTTCAGTCGTTCTAAGCACATGACCTTTTTACAAAACTTTAAATAAACAATGTTACTATTTGTAGTGGAAGCTCGTACATAATAAGTATAATTTCCTGTGACTGCTACTGTTCGTAAACATTATCAGAGTAAACAATGTACCTTATCTTAAATGTGAACTTTCATAAGTAATGCAAAATATGCATTTATGAATATATATATATATATATATATATATATATATATATATATATATATATTACTCTAACTCAGGTAATCATAGCATGTTATTATTTAATGTGTCCAAAAAATAATTTTTTTACATTTACCTCTTGAATGCCTTCATTTTAAAAAGACTGGAAATGGACATAATGGCATTTAGCTCTGGAGAGAATTTATTTTCAAGGTGTTTCATTGATATTCACACCATGGAGAGTTGGTAATGAAGTAGCAAATTTTATTAGAAAGAGACTGTAAGGTCAAGGCAGTGGTGAACACAGATAGGCCATATTCTAGTTGTGCAAGCAGGATACTTTGCACAAAGCTGCTCTAGTAAGTTGTGAGGAGAAATTAAATATTTTTGTGATGCAGAATAGGAAGTATTTGACTTTGGATCTGAGTTTCTGCATGTGGAGGGGTTGGTCAAGCCAACTGCAAAGGTATTTAAATGTGGTGGATTTAATTAAGGTGTTGTCTAGGTCTTATATATGGAAGGGGCAGTGGCTTTAGTGGGTCTTTTCTTTGTTACAAACACATTGGACTTGATTATTTTAGAATAAATCCAGTTGTTTAATTGTGGAATTGAAGTTGGAGTTGGTTAATTGTGGGAGGGCAGCATGAAGTTAATTTTGAATGGTCATGAGAAGGTTGAAGCTATAGATAACCATGTCATAAGCATAAAGGAGGAGTTTTTAGATGAAGTAGGCCAAGAAGCAGTTTATTTATAAAATGGAGAACAGTAATGACATTGTGATCTGTAGTGAGAGTAGGGAACAGGTGGACGAGACCCTGGAGATGTGGAGATGTGCTCTAGAGAGAAGAGGAATGAAGGTCAGCAGGACTAAGACAGAATATATGTGTGTGAATGAGAGGGAGGATAGAGGAATGGTGAGGATGCAGGGAGTAGAGGTGGCGAAGGTGGATGAGTTTGAGTACTTGGGATCAACAGTTCAGAGTAATGGTCAGTGTGGAAGGGAGGTGAAGAAGAGAGTACAGGCAGGATGGAGTGGGTGGAGAAGAGTGTCAGGAGTGATTTGTGACAGACAAGTACCAGTAAGAGTGAAAGGGAAGGTCTACAAGAGGGTAATGAAACCAGCTATGTTATATGGGTTGGAGACAGTGCCATTGACAAAAAGGCAGGAGTCAGAGCTTGACGTGGCAAAGGTGAAGATGTTACGATTTGCACTGGGTGTGATGAGGATGGACAGGATTAGGAATAAGTATATTAGAGGGTCAGCCCAGGTTGGATGGTTTGGAGACAAAGCCAGAGAGGCAAGATTATATTGGTTTGGACATGTGCTGAGGAGGGATGCAGAGTATATTGGGAAAAAGATGCTAAGGATGAAGCTGCCAGGTAACAAGAAAAGAGGAAGGCCTAAGATAAGGTTTATGGATGTGGTGAGAGAGGACATGCAGGTAGTTGGTGTGACAGAGCAAGATGCAGAGGACAAGAAGAAATGGAAACAGTTGATCTGCTTTGGCGACACCTAACGGGAGCAGCTGAAAGAACAAGAAGAAGAAGAAGAAGAATGGTAGAGGAATTTATCTCTGAGGAACGCCTGAAAGAAGGAAGGCTCTGTCTGATAAGATAAGCCCAGTTTTATCTGTAAAGGTTCATTATGTCAAAAAATCTTTGAACCACTGAGTATATTCAGAGCTTACACTGATATCATTTAAGAAGCCGTGGTGGTACAGCGGTAGCGTTGTTGCCTCACAGCAAGAGGTTCTCCTGTTTGATTCACGGCTGGAGTGTCTTCTGTGTGGAGTCTGCATGTCCTCCCCGTGGTGGAGTGGCCTCGAAAAGACATGCATGAATGGGTGTGCCTCCGCTGAAGGTTGGGCGTTGGGCTGGCAACTCGGCACCATAAAAAAAATCTACTGCCAATCAATAGCAAACCGGAATTCCACTGTGGCGACCCCTAACTGGGAAAAGCCGAAAAGACAAACAACACTGATATCATGTAAGTGGGATAATAGGGTGGACTGGTCAGCCAGGTTAAAGGCTCAGGTAAGGTCAATGAATACTGCCTCACTGAGGCTGCCTTTATCCATGTTAGTGAGGCTGTCATCAATAAGTTCCAGGAGAGCAGTCATGATACTTTACCCTGTACAAAAGCTGTGCTTCTTCAAGGAATTACTTGTCTTTAGGAAGGATGATCTGTAAGATCACTACATCCACTCTGTAAGCCACATATGTGGCAGATAGATTTACTGCAGTTAACTATTTGACATTTAGTTGACACGCAATTAATATACATTAAATGGATCAGTGGCACTTTCAAGGTCAAGCAATACATAAAAACAAATATTATGCAGAAATAAGCCTCCACACACCCAGTTTTTAAATATGCCTACTCTCAGATAACACAAATTCAGGAAAGAGGGGGAAGGTAAAAAACTTAAGTATAGCTCACCTTCTCCCTCTTCTTTGACCCCACTGTGCACTCAGTGCATGACCTAGACAATCACAATGCAATGACACATCAACTATAGGAAATGTGATACTTTCCTTTTTCAACATTCTGAGTCTGACTACTGGGTTGTAGTAAAGTGTAGGTTTTTCTTGGCAAAGAAATAATGCAATACAGAAGGGACTTCAAAGGTTATGATAATGTAAATGTCTTATTTGAAAGAAAAGCAAAGACATTTCTTACCTTATTGTTTTGAACAAAACATGATATGTAGTCCTGGATGAATGTAAAAATGTTATTGATTGGAATATTTCAGAACATTCAGTTTGCGTTACTTACTTTTGGTGCCACAGCCATGTACCTCTACCATGTTCCTCACTCACTTCCCCAAGTTCTAACAACTGTTAGTGCTATTGTGTGAAGCATGAAAAATATGTGCTAGGTGGGTGGGTGTGGTATTCATGGCACTTCTTGAGCACAGAAATAGAATTTTGCTGTACAGTTTTTGTAGAATCATACCTACAGTAGAGCATAACTGCAGTTGTGACATCAAAAAGATAGGTTTGTGAGTATTTGACAAGATGCTATCCATCTAAAATTCCCATAGCTCTTATCATAAATACACAGATAAACTTTCTGAACTATGAAATGAATACATTTGTTTCTGAGAATAAAAATAACAAGGCTGAACTGTGCCTTTATTGAAAAACACTGCACACATAATAAGTCACTGGTTCATCTCTGAAATGCCTCATGATATCAGATATTTTGGCTTCTAATATTTTGGTATATCTTTACATGAGACTACTATGTTGAAAAACACTGCACACATAATAAGTCACTGGTTCATCTCTGAAATGCCTCATGATATCAGATATTTTGGCTTCTAATATTTTGGTATATCTTTACATGAGACTACTATGTTGCCCTGTTTATGTAAAACAAGCTCCAAGAATACATTTTCTGAAACATAAACATGAAATAAAAATGAGCAGATGTTACCAACCAGTCAGTTAAAGTGACTCTAGGGCCTAAAGTATAACGTTTCACAGATTATCCAGCACTAGATCTGCAAGGCATAGTTTCATGTTAGAGGTGACCCATCCTGTTGAATTTCCTCCAAAATACACCTTGAGGGAGACATGCTTTTATAGTGAGACAAATCTGACAGATAGCCTGCCAAACAAAGCATGAGGAAGTAACAAATAGAGGGTTGTGTTTACTACATTGCTAAAACTCTGCCGACTGCCCTATTCTCATGCCTTCAGTTAATGTAATTTCCAAACAGGTCTTAAGAGTATTTGATCCCAAAGCTGTAAACTTTATTTTGCATCAAAAGCAAACACACATGCACTCGCACACACACACACACACACACACACACACACACACACACACACACACACACACACACGCACATACCCATGAGTGCATACAACAGATATGCACACATGCACATACTCTGTAAAACAAAGAATAAATTGCCGCAGAAGTGACTATTTACATAAAAAAAAAAAGATGACATGCTGTATTTTTAAATCTTAACAGCCCCTTAAGAGATGGGTAGGGCTACAGTGACAAAATACTGCAGTATTATAAAAATATAGTTTTAACATATATATTATCTTACTGCAAGCAACATTATGATGTTTATGATATGTCCTCTTGGAAGCATCTTCTTTGGAGAAAAAAATGCTGTAAGATTGACTGAATAAATTAAAAAAAATATCAGAGTAAATATTTTCACTGGTTATATATACAATGGTCCAGATTCCAAAATGATTTGTTTGGGAGTAATTAGCACTTATCTGAGTCTAAAACCAAGGGATTCATCAGTCCTCATTCTGACTATGTTAATGGGGACTAACAGAGTGCTATGCATTTTTCCAAAAGGGAACTCGGGCTTGTAATGCTGAAACACTACATTGAAGCAACACAGTAGTCAATTGAAGTCAGTAGTCTGTTTTGGCAAAGCATCAAATTCACCTGTGAAGGAGGCACTACATTATGAGAAGTTAGCAGAGGCAGACATTATACAATGCTTTATTGTAAAATAAATTATATCAGAAAAATATTAAATTCTTATGAATGCCATGGGCAGACAGCCAACATTGTGTATAGTGAATTATACAATGACCCCCCATTAATATTCCAAAATGTGCACACTGATTGGCCAGTGTATCCGTTGTAAATCCCACAGTATACCAATGGAAAAAGGTCCGGTCACCCAGACTTTTTTCCGTTGGTATAAAGTGTCCAAAACCTTTTTTTTTTAAATAAATAAAAGAAAAAAGAAAAAAACGGAGCAACAGAGACTTTCTTTTTTCCATTGCTTCTGTTTCAAAGTATTGATGTACCGGGTATGTGTAGGAACGCAAGTCCCATACACATGCACAGTACATCAACATAAGGAAGCAGTATACCACCACCGAAAGAAGAACAGTAATGTGCCGTTATACAAAGGCATTATTTAAGAAAAGTATGTTTTTTTTAATTAAATAATGTCATTGTATAATAGCAATAACTGACTACGTGGTTGTGCTATATTGAAATTTACCCACAGTTGGCTTTTGGGCTTTGCTCTCATGATTAAACCATACCAACTGTGGGTAAATCTTCAATATACCACACCATGTCATTGGTTAATGCTTTTAAATATTCAAACCAGATGACATAAATGAATGTACTGAGCATGCAGGTGACACGTACCTTACATTGCTTTTTGCCATTGAATAGCTGTATAACCTCTCCTAGGATTATGCCACCCTCCACACACACATACACGCACACTTATCTTGATGGAATTGTACCTATGAATATATATTTTCACTCCACTGTACTCCAGTGGAAGAAGTAATTCCCCATTTTTCATAAGTTCATAGGATGATACTCGGCTATTGGCCTGGAGGCCCTTATAAAGCTAGCCAAGAATTTTGCCCATGTTCCCAGAAAGTCAGCACCTGTTTCCCCTGTCCAGTAGGGACACAGGTGGGATCCCAGGGGTGTATTTTCTGTTTCCAATCCAGTCGTCCAAGTTCCTCTTAAAGAGGGCTAGAGGGGTACTATGCTTGACATGGAGAGGGAGTCTATTCCATAGATGGGGGAGTCTTTGGGACAGAGATCTATCCTGCTGATAAGCTCTATTAATATCACAGACCAGCTTGAGACCTTGCGTGTGAGTTGTGTGAGTGGAGTTTGATTTATGGATATGCAGCAACTCCATTAAGGCTGGGTCTGAGCATTATATGCCTGACACAGGTCACCTCTGAGCAGTCTGTATGAGACTGAGTAGAGGGACAGGGTTTTTAGCCTATCAGTATAGGACAGGTGTTTGAGACCCTGGATTTTCCTGGTCAGGAACCTCTGTGGTCTTTCCAGCTGCTGCATGTGCTTGTCAAGCTACATGCCGAAGGGGGCATTGCACTCAATAATGGGTCTGATAAGGGAAGAGTACAGGGATTTTATGACCTCCGTGTTCCTGGATGAAATACCCTTACTTATGAGGTGGGCCATGTATAAAGCCTTCAGTACAATGGAGATAACATGGAGGTCAAAAGTCAGGTTGCTGTCAACCTGGGTGGCCAAGTCCCTCATGACTGCGTGCTTAGTACATTATTATTAATGTGATAATTAGCGGGGACTCCATTTTCTCCAAAGGGGATAATGATGCATTTCTTGGTATTCAGTTTGAGGCCATGCTTCTGGCATCAGTCATTTGTCTGGGTAAGGCCCTCTTGGAGGATGTTCACATCACTAGGGGTATTTAAGACAGCACCCAGCTTGCAGTCATCTGCAAACTTTCTTTCTTTTCCTGGAAATTATCTTCTTCATTTACAATATTTTCAAAGCTTAACCTGTCTTTCTCTTCATTGAATCCAGCCATACATTTGCATAATGTAATATATGGTTTCTCCCATCAGCTTAACTCCCTCATTTACTCATGTTTCAGTCTGTTTATTGCTAACCGTTGCAATCTCATTTGATATATACCCAGTGTTTTATTTAAATCACATTGACAAATATTTTTGCATGTTTTAGCTACATGTTGTATTATTGAAAACTTCATCTGTATCCTTTTGTCTGTTATTTGCCTGTATCTGAAAATAGTTACAAGACAAGTTCACATACTAGGATAACAAGAAAATCAGAAAGCAAATAGATTATCTTTATAATTTATCTTCAAGTTGACTGAAACCTTTTTGACTGTCATCCACATATACATTCCCAGTATATCTCCTTAATTCCTCTTCTTTTTTTGATGTCATGTTTGCCACATTTAACTTAACCTTTTCTATGTTTAGATATAACATATGAGCGACCCCACCCACTTACACTAGCTAGGAAATACAGTAAGGACTTCATTGCTCCCTCTTGTAGGTGGCCTCATTCTGAACTTTGCTTCAAACTGTTCTAGGGTAGTAAACAGCAAATTTAAAATGTTATTTATCTTAGTAGAGCAATTCATTTCTTTGTGTCAAGATTATAAAGACTCAGAACGACTTTTCATTCCATTCTCTTATGGACATGTTGAAGTACCAGTCACAATCAGTTCCTCTTTTGCTGGGTTTATCTCACAAATCTCAACCTGTCCATCAAGTAACTATTCTTTTCAGTTGTAGAGGGGCCTGTCGTACTATTTGCAGTTTTTACATTACAGTAGTACAGTCTTCCTTGTCTGTCAGTTTACAGACTCCAGTATGTCCTATAATTGCCTTATGTAATTACATTTACTTTAACTATCTCTCATCAGGATCAGATGGTATTCCTTATCTTGTTACTTACTGTCCTTTTTTAAATGTTTGAAAAAAGTTCCACTGATTGTGGTTTAAACTCTGCAGTATATTTGTGCCTAAAATGTCTCCTACTTAAAGTGCACACCATCCTAGAGTAAAGATGCCATATTAACAAAAAATAAACATCTTCTCAGTGGTAAATGAATATAATTCATTGTCACATTCTTTTTGATAGGCGTATACCTGCATCATTTGTTTCAATTGTTACTAATCTGATATGGTAAAGGAAATTTAGATTATATAGTTATATTCCATGCTCATGTTAAAATTCCTTATCAGTTCTGTAACTTCTGGCCACTGAATACAAATCCCTGATTGAATGCATGCATGAGCACATGCAGGCCTAGTGTTATTATTCAGTCTTTCTCAGACTCTGCTCTAATGCCCAAAACTTAAATTAGACAATGTTTGAAATGACGCCCCCACAAACACATGCACATACACACAGAGCAAAAGATCACAGAGCACTGGCACCAGTAGTCCTCTTTAAAAAACAACATGTACCCAAGTAGCAACACTACCAATAAAATGCATTTTAAAAAAATTTAGTCAAATTTCATGTTTCCTTTCATCCTTCCATACAGTCAAGGCTTCCACATCCTTTCTAGTCCTCCTTATTTCACCCTATTACCAAACAACTTCAAGAGACCCTAGACTCCCCCAAGGCATGCTATGCTGCTATGGTCAATTGCTGTAGCACACCAGTGTATAATGCATATTTAAGAAAATAAATTGATGCCCCTGTTTAAATCTCAGCAGAAACTAATCATATAAGCAATATAATTGATGAAATACAATTAAATAATAAGAAACGTATCTAAAGAAATGGCAAATATATTATAAAGGGACTTGCTTTATCCCTGAACTTGTTTTAAACTTTGATTACTGTTTTCCAGAATGATACCCTCTCTACCCTTCACCTTCATTCCCCTGTTCCTAAACTACTAACCAATGCTTATTCTTCCCATAACTTCACTACCCTACCCCTTCTGCTACTGTCCTCACTCTTACCAGCCTAACTAGTTTGTGGAGTAAATGCTACTGTCCCTGTTCCTTCCATTTTGCACCTCCATCTTCTTCATCTAAAACCAAATCCTCCTATGCCTCCTGTTTCTCCCCTTTATCTCAAGTCCACTTTTCTGCCTTTCTCCATCTTTCTGCTTATCAAACCTAATCTATCACATCCTTTATAGCTATACTCGATGCTCCCCATCTTTCAGTACCTAGCTGTCTCCTTTACACTTCACTCGTCTAAAAACAGGATAATCTGGACAATGCCCATCATCTGTCCACACCATCCCTCTAGTAACTCCACATACCTCATACACACTTGCATTTCCACGACCTGTTCTGTCTAAGCAGACACTGCATCCTCTCTCATCTTTCTTGGAGTCCTATACCACCTATGCATAATTTTCATCTGCTTCTCAACTGTAGGTTCCACCCTCCTTAAATGTTTTACCACATCACATCTATTCTCCCACAGTACATTATTGCTCCAGAACATTTCCTATACATCACTTATACACTCTCTCAAAACTCTCTGAACACTATTTTCCCCCAATTTTCTCCAGATCCTGTGGATTCTACCTTTTTTCCTACATCTAACCAGCCAAGTTGCAACTCCACTTCTCTCCTTATCCACCCTACTAGCCCTATAATATCAACCCCCAAGTAAACCTTAGCTGCATGATATGCCAGACAGTCACCCTAGCTGATGCTGAAAAAATCTACACCAGTAGGAATGCAATTGAACAGCCCACATTCACAGGACCTATTGTTTACTCTTGAGGCATGATCCCCCTTTCTGCCCACATTTTCCTCATTCTCCTATATAGTTTATTGACCTCTTGTTGTTGTTGTTGTTGTTGTTCTCCTTCAGGAAAAAAAAACTCTGTGAGCTTACTCTTCCTTTAACATCCAGTCCTTGCTTCACTCTCTATACAGCTGGTCATCTCTGTCTTTCACTTTCTCTAACTTTCCTACCATATATGCACTCCCCTGTTCCATGTCATCTTCCCACTGTACCCATCTCAACTACATTTTTGATCTGGATTAACTGCCACTGCACACCTTGTGGCATTCACCATTCTCCCCCACCATAACTAGCCTTAAACTTACCTCTCCCTATTCATTTTCTGTCCTGCACGAGTAATTGCAAACCCTTTGGAACTCCACTAAACATCAGTCCTGTGGACAACACCACAGAAATTGGAGTAGTATCACCTTCTGAACAGCAAGTCCCCTGGCCCAAGCCCCCCTCACCATATTGTCACACATTTCCTACATATGTTGCACAGTATCCCTCATCTCTACACACTTTTTCTCCTTTATCACATAAATAGTTCAGTAAACTCTAATCCCAACTATTTATTCCCCTTTGAAATGGGTAAATCGACTTCCCCCACTCATATAGACGTATGTGATCTCTTCTCAAGCTAAATCAGTAAAGGTGTTTGTTTCTAACCATAATTGTCTAAGAATATCCAACACCTCTGGCAATAAATCCACCACAGTTTCAAGCAAGAGCATATAGTCATCTGCAAATACATTTATACCACTCTTTCTGACTTTTTTCCCCTTAGACACTGAAAAATGTCCTGATCTTCTGTTCCAGTTTAACCATACTGACAATAGCCTAGGAAAAATCTTACCATCTAAATTAGACAAGGGTGTTGGGCAAAAGTATTGTGGGTCCTCTATAAATGCCCCTTTCTAGAATATCATTACAAAGTTTCACCAGCTCTTCCACGATTTTGAGATCTGTTGTCTTATACAAGTCAGTAGAAAAAAAAACATCTGCAACCACGTCCTTGCCTTCTTTCATACAATTAATGTCTGCTATTACCTTCTTACCCCTACATCTATATTCATCTCCTTCTTACCAGACAACAATGCCATTGAATCCTCCTTTCATCCATCCACAAACCCTCACTTGCCATATTTTTATACAGTATATTATGGTACCAACCAAGTACCTCCCTGATGTCACTGATTCATGTTATTCAATTCTCTATGCCACTTTGTATTGCCTTTACCCATCCTTCTTGTGCTGGCCAATTATCCTTCATGCTACGAACTTGGGGACAATATCCCCATTCCACCGTAGAACTCCATTCCTCCACAACATAGATGCCACTTTTGACTCCTTCAAAATGTTAATTCCTTCACTAATACTTTTCATACTTTTCATACATATCCCTGCACTAATTGTATCTACCCAACCCACACCTTCTGCCCCTGTCTCTCTCCCTAGCCTTCTTTATCCAGTTATCTGCTCATTATTCCCCTAATTCACTATCAGGCTAATTAGTTACTTGTAAGTCAGTCTTACATACTGTATGACCTACATACATAATCTCACTCATACTGCATCCTTTAACCACCTAACATTCCACTACCCTTTTTGTCTCCTTCCATATTCATCCCTTGCTGCTTAATTTCTCAAAAGCCTTTACACCAGTCTTTGTCAATCTAATACTTTACTGTTAAGTACAGCTTACATACCATCACTTTGAACTCCTTACCTAAACCACTTCCATATCCTTTATTGCAAGGCCTCTGACAAAATCCTTAGTATGCCCTCCACAGTTGTCTTATTCCATACGATATTTCACATACCTACAGCTCAGAGTCAGAAGTACACTAAAATCTAGTGTATCATTCTTGTACATCATATGACATACACACATTTTTACTTACACTCCCAGTACAAGCAACATCAGTTCCCCTTCCCTTTTTTCATATTATGCTAAAAGGTTCATTAAATTAGCAATTAACAAGTTAGTGTAATCCTTTGAAGAACAAATGAAAAAAAAAGAGGAAAGAAATGCATAAGATTTCAGTTCAGTAGAAACCATGCCCTACAGCTCCAGGATAGTGCTGCAAACTATCAGCATAGGCAATTGCCATGTTAAAAATGCATTTAACAATTTTACAACCAAACTTCTATACTCTGCTCCCTTTAATTCTTATGTAACCTATTACGTTTCTGCTACTGTGATACAAAACCTTATATTTACTCAACTCTCTTTTTAAACCAAAACATACAACGTATTCTACTTTTGTAACATTCTCCTTTTTGTTTATAGTCCTGTTTTATCTGACAACAATATACATGTATTTTAACTACCAAAATTCTCTATTGCTATTTTTTATTGAAATTTATCTGTATTGCTATTTTTATTGCATTGTATATCTTTGGAGCTTTTTTCCCAGGGCCTCTGCAGAAAAAGGGCAATAACTCAGCCGGACACTCCTGGTCAACAACTGTAAAATAAAATGAAAAAGAACTTTGGCTACACACTTTTTACATCCTCACCCATCACATCAGCAGTGATATTAAGCTGCATACTAATATTAACCCACATAATAGCATGTAGAACATTATAACAGTATGAAGTATTAACGAGATTTATATAATCAGTTACTTTAAGATTTTTTTAAATGTCAGTCACTCCCTTTACCAGTGCCAGTGTCCTTTTTCAATGCAAAACATTGTCAAACTTAGTCTCCACAAAACAGAATTATATAGGAAATACCTTTATGAGTGTCATATCTCTCAACTGTCCATATTTTCGAAGACTATCCAGATTTTGCTTCATATTTTTGGTCTGCGCCTCCTAAAATGTGTGTGTTTCTTGTGGCAAATCAAAAGGATTGAATTCACTAAATAATGACATACACTTGAGTTTCAGACATCATATCCTTCAGAAAATGTATGCTAACACACAACCTGTTATTCTAGCAATGTTCTAAATTTGTAAAAGCAATATTTAAAATGTATCCCTATTTTTAGGCCTTTATCCCCCATTTTTTCATGCTTTGTCCAGATTTCTTGTGCTAGACAGTTGAGAGGTATGATGACTGTCCAACTCGAATCCCTGGCTTATACTCCAAATGGAGTTTCTCCTGCTTTTGAACTTATATCATCCTCTGGTGAAACCTGAAAATCATAGAACCAGAATAGTTCTATGAAGTTCATAGACATGTTCACTACTTGCACAAAATGGACTGACCTCATCAATACCTTCACATTCTGATGTGCAGCCAGCAGATCTCATTCCCACCACCTTGATGGTTGTACAAGAAATCCAGCAGGTCCACAGCTCAGTAAAAGAGACAAATAAAGAACAAGAAAGTAGATTACATAGGGGCACTACATTGTTAGCCCAGCCTCTCAGGTATTCTTACCTCTATGTCTTACCTGCTCAAGTGATGTGACTCCCCATCACTCTCAAGCTTAATCTCAGAACACTGCACTTTCTTCCTTAGGACTCCTCCTCCTTGGATCATATCTGCCACATTTCATGAGGGGAGAACTCATATATTTCACCCAGAACCCCCATTTCATTGTTGTTTAACATATGCTTCTTTACAGGGGAATCAAATTCTCAGTTATTGTTTTCAATCACCTATCACGTTTGATAAACACAATCTTTTCAAAACTCTTGGGCATCTCTCCTGACCTATATAACAATTGCTTCCTCATTCCTTGCATGTCCCTCGCCCTGCAATGCACTGTGATTTCCAGACCTTTGCACATCCATATATGACTCTCTTTGAATCTCTGTCATTTTTCCATCTAGAAGTTTCCTCTCTAAACAGTCTATCATAATATTTTACCATTTCTTCTAGACTGCTACAATTTTGTTTATTCCCCTTCCACAATAAAAAGATCATCACAGGGTACTTCCCATAATATTTTACCATTTCTTCCAGACTGCTACAATTTTGTTTATTCCCCTTTCACAATAAAAAGATCATCACAGGGTACTTCCATCTTATGCCCACTTCTTTTGCATATTTGCCACTAGTGAAAGCTTATATGAGTGACCTTCTGAGGTGCAACAACAGAAACATGTTCTCTACTACCCACATTTTCTGCCTTGCCAGAATTAGACTCACTGCAATACTGTCTCTTTTAACATCTACTCTGTTACTCTGCAGCAATCACGTTTCACACTTATAGGACAAGGCTTCTCTGGCAGACTGTTTAGATGCCCGTTCTATGATTGCAATGAACCTGGGAACTTAATTGTGGAATGTCTTTAAACATATCAGTGAGTGAACATTATAAATGATAACATACCAGGCCCTTCGTTTTCCTCCTTCAAACCAGTGGTACTAAATTTCTCTCTCCTAAGGTGCCGTTCTAAGTTTTCAAATGTTTTGCAGCACATCTGTGGCACATTTCAGATAGCAGGCTTCATTGTCATGGATCACTGATCTCTCCTCCATACTAGGGGCAGTGCTTGTACTCAGTCTGTCTCTGAACGGAGTAGTTCCCTCTAAGCTTATGCCAGCCACTCACTGGAGAAATGAATGAGTAGTGTTATCACAGGCTTTAAATACATGAAGAAATGCTACCTCATTTGTATGACTGTCCTCCAGGTTAATAAATCAAAGTAATTAGAGCTGTTACCATCCTTTAACCTAGATAAAAGCCACAATGAAATGATTAAATAGTACTTTTATCAGGATCTTGCATAAGGGAAATAAGGGGAGTCCTTTCTCTGTAGTGGCAAACAATGACAGTTTTCCATGTGGTCTGGATATAGGAGCTACCTAGTTGATAAGGATAGCATGGCACATTACATTTTGTTTCATTGCTCACTGGAAAAAAATGTTCAAACCTACAAACTTAAAACATGCTGTAACAAGTGGTGCTGTATTATACAAGGAATATAATTTAATACAAATCAAAGAACGCATGCTTGTATGCATGGTCCAAGAAATGTGTGCAAAGGGCATATGGTTTGAAAACAGCCCAGAGGTAACTTTTAATCCACAACTTGCCAGATGCATTTTCTTTGAATGTGGGTATCAAAGCCATTTCAATGAATGTGAGTTTTAAGGGCAGAGAAGCTTACTGTTCATGCTAAATCTGTTTTCATTGTGAGACGGTATTGTTTTGTTTAGCAAATGGCTATCAGTGTTTGTGCTATAAAATTTGAAATAAAAGTTTGAAATTTCTCTAATCATTATAGAAGTAAAGCTGAAATAATGTGCTCACTGACAAATTTGAACAATGTTTATGCTAACTGGGGAGAAATAGTCATTCAATGGGACAGTGGAATGGCTGGAAGGAGGTGCTGCTGGAGGGGGGGTGGGGTGGGGTGATCCATTACCCTGCCTAAGGCCACATTTGGCCATGATTTGGATTTGGCTCTGACTGTGAAACAACAAAAGTAGTTACTTTAAACTTATTAGTCGCAGACATTGCAAGATACTGCAATATTCTTAGACACCTGTGTAATGCCTACTAGTTTTCTAACATGGACCTTTGCATAATTGCTCCACTTTTTTCTGCATTGGGGTTTACGCCTTTTGAAGTTAGAATACAGCCCATGTATTTCAGACTTGTTTATTGATTTATTCATTTATTTTAATTTTTTATTTATTAATTATTAATTTTCATAGGTTCATAGGTTCATATTTTTATTTTATTATTTTAGTTTTATTGTTTATTTTATATTTTCTCTTCTTTAACATAACATGATAATACCTTAATCTATTAGAAATCATATCATTCTTTTTAAATGCACTTCTGTTGTCTGAACCCACAGCAGTACATCACCAGTTATGCTTGCAATGCTTTCTCATCCAAATACCTATGCAAGAGCTTTTTATAATACTATTGCTACTGAAATATTAAACAGAAGCATAAGGAAGCTGTGTCTTAATTGTGTCTTATCACACGTGCATAATTATGAACTGTATGCATCTAGCTTTATTTGCCAGCATCCTTGGTAGGTATGTAGTACTGAAAATAGCTATGACCACGTCTTCATATGTAAACAATGGATAATGCTCTTCTTTAGTCACTTAATTCAGATCCTATAAATGAATACAGATTTAAATCTCATCACATTTGTCTACACTAACAATACTGTTTACCCATAGATTTGGATGCAGTTGTTTCCTAATGACACCTAATCTTTCCATTCACTAGAAATTTCTGTGCTCGTTTATTCCTGGGATATGCTGAGGCTTTACTATGAGAAAGTATCACTGTCATAGCATCACGGTTTATTTTGTGTGATTTTTTTTTTAGTAAGCTTCTTAAACTATCTAAATAAAATACATATTCATACAGGATATCATTGATTGGGTTCTGCATAGTATCTGAGATAGTTCTGTATCTGTATGACTTTGTCTGTATGAATGTACTCATTACATTTATACCATGAATGCATTTTACAATCCATAGCTTCTTATATCAAATGACTCATACTAATAGGAGAGTTAGATCATTTGGCTACTACAGTTTAAAAAAAATATCTTACAGTTCTTTTAGGTTCATAGCTACATACAAGGCTATTAATCTGTGAAGATCTTAAGAAGCCTAGTCTTGCATTCAGTCATAGTTTTAGCCCTTAAATTATCTGTACAAATAGCCCAGAGATGGACAGGACAAGGAATTATATGGGCATTTACGTTTCCTCTAGCCATTAGTGAGAAGGGTACTAAACCAGGGGTGAATTTGCAGTTATCCATCTATTCGTCCAAACTTTCAATAGAGAAAGATAAGTAAATTGCTTTACATGGAGCAGAAGGGCAGTTCCACAGAAGTGCAATTTTCTGTGATACATACCTAACTGCCCAACATGTTCTGTTTATATTGCAGAAGAGATTGCAATAGGTTGAGTGAGTGTTTATGCCACCAATGAGCTTGTGAATGTGTAATAGATTTGACACGATAGGGTCTGTTGAGGTTGTCAGCCTATTGAGTGTCAGGTAAAGTAGAATGATTATATCCCTGGACCTGGATGCTTTTATTTTTGTATTCAGTTGTCAACAGCGTTTAGATAGAATGGCACCATCCAGTGATCAGAATATATTAAAATGCTAACACAACCCTCTTTTCTGTATCACTGAACCTCAATGATTTATAACTATTATCAGACAAAAATGTACACTCTTCATCTGTGCTGAGTTTAAACTAGAATGTTTGCTTATTTCTTCTTCACATTTCCTGCCAACAGTCTTGCCTGTATTCCTGTCATGGTGTGTCAGAGGCATTGCAGACTTCAGTGACTCAACCTCACTTACTCTGGTTGTGCAAATCTTTCTGCTCATTTTCATATTTTTATTCAGCAAAATGTAAATTATTTTTGTAATTTTACATATTTTTGAAAATATTTTTTTCTAGAACATATTCTACAAGATTTATTAGCAGCAGGACAGTAGTTCTTTTCATGCTTATTTTCACAGCTACTATTTATATTTAGTGTTGTTGCATGTCACTGACTTATTCATATTTATTACATTCTCTCTGGAAATGGTGACTAACCTTCATGAACTATGTTTCACTCTACGTGAAGTGAGGACTACATTTGTCTACATTACTGTTACAGCACATTATCACATTGTCATATTTGTTACGTTTGCCAAAGCTTCTCTATTTTTCATTTTTGACTATCTGATTCATGCTTATTTGAGTCACACTTTAGCTTTTATACATACCTTTTCTCAAATACTTCTTTCAACTATATGCTCTGATTTTCATGTTTATATTCACAACTACTACACAAGGCAAGATCTTGTCTACATTGGTGATACAGTATATTGCCACAGGGCTCTCTTTTGTCATAGTCAATATTTCTGCTATATATTCTGTTTTTATTTATGATTTTTTTGACTTTTCTGTTTGTCCCATGTTTATTAAAATTCATATTTTATTTAGCACATATTGTTTCCTTCATTTCACCATGTAATAGTGGTGTTACTTGTTCTATACACATGTACAGCTTTTAATTAGGTTAGATATGTTTCTAGTAATACTAGTCCCTTTGTTTGATCACTTCTTATGCCACAAACTATTTTGTATTTTAGTTGATTATGCAACTCACCAAATTCAGTCTTTGGTTCTAGTCTTCAGTTCACTAGTGCAAATAAATTGATTAAGAATAAGTGACAAGATCCTTCTAAACTTATTTTAATTACTGAACTTCTCAGATGTTCTTCGTGTTTCACTGTTACAGTCATTACATTTGGGTAATCTGCTTGCAGGTTGCCCTCAGTCAGCCTGATTACCGAAGCCTTGGGTCCTGTGTCGGTTGCTGTCCCTTCTTCCATGATGTCAGGTCATCAGGGGTATAAAATATGCAGCCAACGCCATTACATCAGTCTTTCTTGCTGTGCGGTGCCCGAAGCTGAAGCGGTTCACAAGTTCCAATCGACCGACTCCTGAAATTTTCATTTTCGAGTTCCAGAACCGAAGTCTTCAACTAAAAGCTAAGTACCCTGTTGGGGAAACTTTTTCTTGCTCCTTTCCGATGTCAGTAAAAGTTAATAATTGCATTACTTGTGGAAAGCAAATACCGCATAAAGATTTTCATTCATAATGTATTCCTTGCCTAGGCCCTGACCACGATGTACTTTGCTGTCAGTTTTGTACTTTATTTAATCAGCGTACTATCCATTGTCGGTATATTTTTGCCTCTAAATATTTCGGTTCACGGTTTAATTATCCAGAAATGTTGTTGGATAGCCATGCGACTACTGGGATTCCAAAAAAACACAAAGATAAAGACAGAGACAGGGCGCCGAGGTTCAAAACTGCCGACGATGCTTCTCCTAAACCAGTCGCCAGTTCACCGGTATTCAGTGAGGTGCTTCCCCGCTACTTCTGATTCACAGGCCTCTACTGAGACCCATTCGGAGTCCGGTATGCCGCGAGATACTTCAACTATGGAACCCATGGATGTCTGTACCTTAGATGGGTCCTGAGCCGCTGTGCAGGCACCTGCTTCTGAGGGTGTATTCAGGCCTACGGACTTGCATATTAAATCAATGCCTCCTTCATTACTAAGGCCTAAATCTCAATCCATGTCTAAAAAACCGATGCACAGGCCACATGTTCAGGCCTTTATACCTAAAAAACAAATGATAAAAATGGCTGAAGATCTAATGACTCTAATCTGGGGTAGCCAACCCCCCCCCCCTCTAAGAGGCCTAGGGCTGAGCTTGATTATGAATCTTATCAGGATTCTGTTTTTTCTGATTCTTCTGATGACCTGGATTTGTCCTTACCTACTTATAAGGATTCTGATGCAGAGGACTCTATTCAATCTGCTTCCCCTTTTTCTTTTGGGGAAACCTTACATACTCTACGGGAGCATTTTCACTGGGAAAGCCAGGAATCTTCTGATTCAAAAAAGAGGCTTAGGGATTTCTTTCTCCTACCTCAGCTTAGGCCTTTGGCTATTCCTCCTGTACTAGACATTGTTGATGATGCTTTCTCGGAATCCAGTTTGGCCCCTGTTTCCCTGACTCTTGCTCCCAGTAAACCTGACAGATACTACAGGGTCCCTGAGTCCCACAAGTTCCTTTTCAAAAATCCTATTGCAGATCCAGAGACTATTTCACAGGGGCCCAAAGGCATTAAGGCTTCTACTGCTAAAAATCCTACCCCTTCTGATAGAGACTCCAGGGCGCTGGATAGATGGGGTAAAAATGTTTATACTTCAGCAACCTTGGCAATTAGAGCTTTAAACTGCCAATTTCATATGTTAAAATATCAGCAACATGTTATTGGACTGCTTAAACAGAAAATGATGTTGATTCCTGACTGTGTGGAAAATAAAGACTTACAGGATTTAATGCATTCTGCTGAACTAGTTGGAAAACATACTTTGCAATGCGGTTTTGGTTCTTTAGAGGCCTCTTGCAGGGCTGCTGTTACTGGGTCTGTGCTTAGAAGGCATGCTTGGGTAAGGAGAAATCTTTGCCTGATCATGTTAAAACTAAATTGTTGGATGCTCCTTTAAATCTGGACCGCCTGTTTGGCAACAAGGCTGAAGAAGTTCTTAAAAAGATGGAAGTTAAAGCTAAATCTATGTAAACTGTTAAATATTTTTTACAAGTTCAGCCTCCTAGATTTAGTAGGCACTGGCCTTCTAAAAATTGATCCTTTCCAGCCCCTTCCAGGTCTTCTCAAGCCAAACCCAGACACAGCAAAAACGCCAGGTTTCAGTTGCAGGGGACTCACAGAACTAAGCAGTGGGGGGGCCTCCACTTCCAAGTCTGGGAATAACAAGACACCCCCCATGGTAAACTGTCTCAATGACTTCCTTTTAAAATTTCCAAGCACTTATCTTTTGACTGACTTTTGGGGGGAAAGACTGCTCTTCATGTAAAGAACTGGGAACTCATTACCCAGGACAAATGGGTTTTAAATATAGTGTTCCAGGGATACAGATTTCGCTTCCACATGCTGAAAACGCCAAGTGGGTGGCTGGACCTACCCCCAAATCAGTGGGCAGAGGCTCAAAAATAAGTACTTTCTCTCTTAAGCATGGGGACTATTCAACTGGTACAAGAAAAGGAAAAGGGGCAAGACTTTTCCTGGTACCCAGAAAAGACAAATCATGGCATCCAATCCTGGACATGTCTACTCTAAACACCTTTTTGGAGATTCCAAAATTCAAGATGCTGACTCTTCACCAGTTACTTCCTATGCTAAGCAAAGACGCATGGTTGACAACACTAGATTTAAAAGAAGCATACCTGCACATCCCAATCAGGGAATCTTGCAGAAGATAGCTACGCTTCAAAGCAGGCTACACGCACTATCTGTTCTCTGCACTGCCCTTTGGCTTATCTACTGTGCCCAGGGTATTCACAAAGTGCCTAACTCCAGTTATTGCATTTTGCAGGCAAAGAAGTATTCAAATATACCCATACCATGATGATTGTCTAATTCAGGCAGAAAGCCAGGACATACTTTTGAATCATCTGGCACTTGTAAAAAGGGTTCTAACTTGTCTGGTGTACACCATAAACAAAAAGAAATCACAACTAGTACCCCATCAACAAATTACTTTCCTGGGAGCAAGCTTGATTACAACTTCCCAGATGGCTTACCTCACACCAGAAAAGCAAATTCATTTGACAATCTACTTCAAACAAGTGGCCACAACAACCCTACTATCTGCAAGACAAATACTGCAAGTGTTGGGGTTCATGGCCTCCTGCATTCTTCTAATTCCATATGCAAGACTGCATATGAGGAAACTACAGTGGTATCTAAAAAGCCTATGGAGTCAACATTTTCACAGCCTAGAAACAATGATTCCTATCATACCTTGCCTACACCCAGAGTTCCTTTGGTGGGCAGAGCCCTGCCACCAAAACAAGGGACGACCTTACACACCACCCTGTGCCACTCAAACCTTAACAACAGATGCATCAGACTATGCGTGGGGGGGGGGCTCACCTGGCAGGGAAGTGCATTCAGGGCAAATGGAACCCAAGTCAAATGCACCTGCATATCAATCAAAAAGAAATGTTAGCTGTACAGAATGCTCTGACAGCCTTAAAGGACTACATTCTTCCAGGACAACTAATGTAAAGATGGACAACACCACAGTTATGTGGTACATAAACAAACAGGGGGTACACATTCTTACCCCCTCTGTAGACTAGCCATGGCATTGTGTAACACAGCCTTGAGCTACCAAGTGCACCTACAAGCTCAATTCCAGTCAGGAAAATTAAATACACTGGCAGACGGACTAAGCAGAATCCTCATGGACCCACACGAGTGGAAACTGGAACCAAGGATTTTCAACATGTTGACAAGCGAATGGGGGAGCCCAGATATAGACCTGTTTTCCTCCCCCCAGAACTACCAATTGGACAAATTTTGCACAAGGACACCTCACAAACAAGCCTGGAAAGTGGATGTTCTGTCTTCAGAAAAACCTGTCAGTCTATGCCTTCCCCCCGCTACCTCTGCTCTCCAAAGTACTACTAAAAGTCAAACAGGACAAACCAAGGATGATTTTGATTGCTCCAAACTGGCCGCGCCAACACAGGTACCCCCTCTTATGCAGTGTGTCATGGTTATCTCCATGGCACCTGCCTCAGACTCCTTCCCTGCTGCCTCAGCAGGAGAACCAGATTCTGCACCCTCAGCTTCCAACACTGAACCTTGCAGCCTGGCTAATTGCTTAAACTCTCCCTTACTATCCCTCAGCAAACCTGTGATGGATGTCATCTTAGAGGCAAGGAGGCCTGGTACTAGAAAATCTTATGCTGAGAAATGGAAAAGATTCTGTGCCTGGAACCAATCTCAAGGGATGAGCACAGCAGCACCCAATTTACCTCACATTTTACAATACTTGACTGAGATGCTTTACAAGGGCCAGTCTTTTTCCTCCATTAAAATCCACGCCTCAGCCATTTCAGCTCATTATAACACAGAACCTCCCCTCTTCTCTCATCCACTGCTTAAGCAGTACCTCAGAGGGGCCAAAAAGTTTGAGACCACACAGGAGAGCTCCAACCCCAACCTGGGATCTTAACTTTGTATTGGAGAAACTCACTTTACCTCCTTTCAAGCCAGCTGCTACTGCAGACTTAAACTTTCTTTCCTGGAAAACAGCTTTCCTTTTAGAAATCACTTCAGCTAGAAGGGTGTCTGAATTACAGGCCCTTATGGCAGTGGAGCCTTTCATCGTCTTTCATGCCGACAGGGTGTCACTCAGAACCAATCCATCCTTCATGCCTAAGGTGGTATCCAGTGTGGCTATTAATCAGTCCATTCATTTACAAACCTTCTTTCCCAATCCACAGAATAAAGGGGAATGGATACTGCATTCCTTAGATGTGCACAGACAACTTAGATTCTACTTGGACAGGACTAAACCTCAAAGGAAATCTGAACAACTGCCGGTGGCATTTGCTGCAGGGATAGAGGGGAAGGCTATTTCAAAGCAAACCATTTCTGAAAGGATAAGCCATTGCATTAATTTCTGCAATAAGCACCATGGAAAATCTATCCCCAGGGGATCAGATCTCACTCCACCAGGGCTGCATCTACCTCTACAGCCTTTCTAAGAGGTGTTCCTACCAGGGACATCCTAGAAGCTGCTACCTGGAGTTCTGTACATGCTTTCACCAAGCATTATCATTTTCCAGTTTTCTCTAAATCCAGAGCTGGCTTTGCCACTGCAGTCTTGCAGGGCCTTATAGCTGGCCTAATGCTATCTAAACTCCTCCTCCCAGCCATAGCTTCGGGAATTTACCCAAATGTAATGACTGCAACAGTGAAACATGAAGAACATAGTACAGTTGTGTACACTTAGCATAAATGTAGATGTTCGAGTGTATTCACTGTTGCAGTCCTGGTTACCCTCCCTCCTGCCCCTTAACTTCTTTTGGCTATACCTCTACTTTCCTTTGCTATGCTTAAAATCCTTTTTGGTGTATTTATTTTTTTGTTGGAGGTATACCTTTGGGTTTTTATGTTTAATTGCTCCCCATTAGGGGGGCACCTGACATCTGGGGCAAGAAAAACTGATGTTATGGCGTCGGCTGCATGTTTTATACTCCTGATGACCTGACGTCATGGAAGAAGGGACAGCAGCCCAAGACTTTGTTAATCAGGCTGACTGAGGGCAACCTGCAAGCAGATTACCCAAATGTAATGACTGCAACAGTGAATACACTTGAACATCTACATTTATGGTAAGTGTACACAACTGTACTTTATTGCTGCTGCTGCTATCTTGTCTTTCCCCTCTTCAAGAAAATTGAAAAAGTTAAATGTATTTAAAGCTTCTTAGCAAGTAACATACAGAAATTTGATAGACTGTTCCTTTTTAAGCATCTCACCTATTTGACTTTCATTGAGAAGTAAATTCATTTTTTTGTCCCAAAGCTTCATTTTCTGCTAAGCTTCCTTGAAACGGTAGAAGTTTTAGCAGTTGTTATTATAGCATTTTCCCCTGTAAATGATAACTCTGTACTTCAGAATACATATACTCATAAAGTCTAGTAAATTTCATAATTTCTGAAGATACGTTTCTCTACTCTGGCATGATATAATGTGAGAAGAGTTGCACAACACTGAAAAATAACTCAATAGAGACTATTAATTTTGACTAGCATTGAAGAAGTCTTTAATTAGAGTGAGTTCCATAGAAGAAATTTGTTCCAGATAGCATGCAGCTGCCTATAGCCATCTTATTAGCATTTAAAGTAGCATATTCCATATATGGCAAGTAGTATGGAAAACTATGCTCCAGGAACCTGTGTTTGTGCATTTAGATGGTACGACAGTGATCCATGGACAAATGTATGCAGTACTAAAGAAATCATAAGTATGTCCTACATTTTTGGAAACTGTTTTGGTGGTCATGCCATTTGGAATGGAAGGATTAGGGTTGTTTAGATAAATGAAGAGGAAGAAACCCTTAATCATTAAGCAGATGGAGGATGGGCAGACACACACAATACATAGATTCATAAGTGTTTACTAGGCTAATGACTACAAGGGCTTTTTAAGCCTAGCCATGTATCCCAAGTCTCTGTCAAGTTCTGGTACCCTTGATAAGTGTAAGCAGGGGCCTGGGAAATAAACCATTTACAGGCTGACTGTGTCCATTAGAGACATATGTTTCAAACTAGGGATGTTTCCTATCCAATTGTCTGAGTACACTTAGGTTCATAGGTTGGTACTAGGCTCTTGGCCCTAGGGCATACACAAGCCTAGCCAAACAATTCCCCGGATATTTCTTCCCACAATATTTACTTCCTTGGACCCCTGTCTAGCAGGTGACTGACATGATCCCCGGGATGAATTTTCTATCTCCCATCCAATCGTCAAGGTTCCTTTTGAAGAGGGCCAAGGAGGCATTCTGCTTCACATATATGGGCAGTCTATTCCAGAGTATGGGGAGTCTCTGGGTCAGGAACCTATCCCTCCAGCATGTTTTGTTCATTGTGATGACAAGGTTTAGATCCTTGGAGCGCATGGCTCTGAGGGATTGGGATTTCTTTAAATGGAGTATGTCCAACAGCTCAGGGTTTGACATGGCCTTGTATGTTAAGCAGAGATTGCCTCTAAGTAGACGATATGCCACAGAGTATAGCTGGAGTTTTTTTTAGATGGTCAGCACAGGGCATCTGCTTTAGGCCTGTGATTTGTTTATGAGGCAATTCTGCGGCCTTTCCAGCTGTTGCAGATGTCTTGTGAGGTACATACCAAACAGGGCGTTGTACTCTATAATGGGTCTAATGAGGGATGAGTACAGTGAGACAATGACCTCCTTTTTTCTGGATGAAAAGCTGTTAGTGATGAGGTGTGCCACATAGAAGGATTGAATTGGGTTAGGGAAGAACTCTGCTTCAAATGGATGGGGAGCCTGTTCCAGAGTAGGGGTAGTCTCTGGTATACATACCTGTTTGCTCAGCAGGTCCTATTTATATTACAGGCAAGTTTTTAGAATGGGTAATTCTGGTACTGTTTGTTTTGCTGGTATGCAGGTGGTCCATCAGAATGGGATTTGACAATGCCTTGTATGCCAGGCATAGATCTCTCCTCAAGAGCCTGTAGGAGACAGAATACCGGAATGCGGCCCTGAGATGGTCTGCAGAGGACATGTTACTTTATTCTTTTAATGAGAAACCTTTGTGGACATTCCAATTGTTGGATCTGCTGGTTAGGTACATACAAAAGGGGACATTGTACTCAGTGACTGGTCTGATGAATGACAAATACAGTGGAACAATGACTTCCTTGGACCTAGATGCCATACTTTTGTTTATAAGTTATACAGCATACAATGATTTCCTCACTACTGTAGATATGTGATGGGCAAAGGCTAGATTACTATGTGTTTCCCCAAGTCCTTGACTACTGGGTCAACTCTCTGTGGTGTGTTATCAATATGATAGTTACCAGGGATAGATGACTTTCCAAAGGGTACTATTATGTATTTCTTGACATTTAGTTTTAGTGCATGGCTCTGACATCAGTTATTTGTCTGTGGCAGCCCTTCCTGGAGACCATTTGTTTCAGTGGTGGATTCAGTGACAGCTCCTAATTTGCAATCATCTACAAATTTAGTCAGCCAGGTGCCATTGCCATTGGCCTTGACTTCAGAGAAGTAAATGCCAAAAAGGAGTGATCCCGTGACTGATCCCAGAGGGACTCTGCTTGTGACTGGGCTCTTTGTAGAGGTGGACTTTCTAGTTCTAACTTCCTGGGTCTTGTATGTGAGCCAGCTGGCTATCCACCAGGTAACATAAGGGTTTTTACCTAACCTCATGAGCTTGTCAACAATGCCCAAATGGGGTATTGTATCAAATGCATTGGCCAGGTCAAGGTAGGTAGTGTGAACCATTTTGCCCTCAACCATTGCTTTGGTGACCTTATCAAAGAAGTCCACCAGGTTGAATAGCCATGATCTGCCCTTGACAAAACCACACTGGGTTGCGTCCAATGTCTGGAAGTTTCTTATGTCATTATTGATCATTTCCATTATATTTTTCCTTGGGTTTGCATACGAGATTAGTGAGACTTGTAGGTCTGTAATTTCCAGAGTCTGTTGCTGACTCACCTTTGCGCAGAGTGATGGCTGTTGCTATTCTCCATTATTGAGGCATGAAGCCTGTTTGAAGGCTACAGTTAAACAGCAGTTTCAGATGGCCTAATAGGTCATGTTTCAGACTATTTAGATGGCATCCTCAGATATTGTCTGGGCCCATTGATACAGTGTTCTATGTCTTCAAGAGAACATTTTAAGGACCAATACCCAAGTGATAACAGGGGGAGTTGTATTTGATGGTATTTCTAGAGGGAAGTTTGAGAGGGAGAGGAGGTAAGAGTTGGAGCTGAATGTATTGGCCAGTAAGTTTGCTATATCTTCTGGCTCAGAATAGGTTGCTCTATTAACAATGAGCTTTGCATGCAATTGTGTATTCCCTTTGAGGTTGTGATCATAGCTAAGGAATGCCTTGTGGTTGTATGTGGCCTAGGAGACCAACTTTACCTCAAATTTAGCTTTGCTAGACTTTATTTTTCTTCTGAGTTGTTTGTTTATTTTGAGGAGAGTACATTTGTCCTGCTTGGTGCTGCACCTCCTAATTTTTGCCATGATTTTCTTCCTTCTGTTAAACAACCTATTAATGTTGTGACTCCACCAGGGTGGCTTGTTTTTTTTTTTTTTTTTTTTTTTTTGGTTAGTTCTGTACTTCTTCCTGGTAGGTACAGCTGCCTCTCTGTGTAGCTGTTAACATGCTTGTATAGGATTTCAGTGAACAGTTCCTCACAGGCAACAGTGTTCTGAGGGTTTATGGGGGCTTGAAATTTTGCCAGGTTATCACTTAATAGAAGGATGTTAGCCTTAGAGTAGTTTCTAAATATTCCAGGGTTAGTTGGGTTCAAAGTTTTAATTTTACTTCAAAGGAGACCATTTTGTGACCTGACATTACCAGAGAAGACATTACACTGGGGAGTGTAAAGCACTCTGCTATATTAGTGGGGTCCTGATCCAGTATGATTGCACCCCTGCTTGGTGTATTGATAATCTGATCCAGGGAGTTTGTGTTTGCAAAATCCAGGGATCTCTGTACTTGTATGTTTGGTGCCATTTATGATTCCCAGTTAATAATGGGGTAATTAAAGTCAGACATGAATAAGCTTGGATGGTAACTGTTTTGAATAAGTTCAAATACATGTTATGGGTTTCCTGGGTCATAGAGGGGGACCTATAGCTTGCAAGGAAGTGGTATTGGAGTTTGCCTATGGTGATTTGAACATTTGAGAAGCTCTAGTGCATTGTTCTGTTTCACCATCACTAAGTTATATTTATGTATTATGAAAATTATGACACCTCCACCTTTAGTCCCTGTCTGTGTCATAGCTGGTCTAAATGTGTGGAAGACATTATAGCCTTACACTGGCAGTGTGTTCTCTTCAGTTTTAAACCATGTTTTAGTGACCACACAGATGTCAGCATTCTCTAGGGTGATAAGAGCTTGTAGGGAGTGGAATATTTTGTTTACACTCCTAACACTGAGCAGTAACACCTTTAGATTTTCTTGGTGTTGACTTACTTTTTCGGAAGTACTTTTATTTTGGCATTGCCTAAAAAATTCACAATTTCACTATGGGGGGAGGACAATGTTTTTTGCTAATATGTGAAAGCCTAAAGAGGTGAGGTGCAGACCATCCCTGGCAAAGCAGCATGGTCTATTGACCATCTTCTTCCATGCAGACAAATATTGCACCCCCCCTAGAATGATATCAGAAAGTAAGCCAATTATTAAAATCAGTCATCTTTTGTTTGCATTGTGTATCGTCCTTGGATATGGTAAAATTCTGCTCAATGCTAGGCTTTTACCAGCCCGGAACACATAGTCTAAGAGCTCTATGATGTCTCTCTTCATATAGTCTAGAGAGGTATGTCTCAGGTCATTTACACCCACATGGACTATGACTGAGTCATACTGGTACTTCAGGTCCAATCAACTGAGTGCATACATACTGACCAAGACTTTCTTCTTGCCCAGCTTGGTGGGAAGGACAGTGGAGTCTCCAATGACCAGAATGTTGGATTGTGTCATGGCTTGCCTTATGGGCTTAGAAGTTGACTCTCCATGAGATGTGGCTGTACGTGTTAATAACATAAACATGATATCAAATTTTTAAAAATGAGGAAAGTAGGGGATTAAAAATGTGAATACATCTTAATTGGTTATTAAGCAAGGACATGTAGTTTTTATTATCTGTTTTATTTTCATTAATTTTTAATGTGAAGCAAGCCATAGTCTATTGATATTCTCATGTATATACATGGAGACCCATATAGAGATAGGGCTAGACTTGGAGGTCTCTCCATATGTCTGGACCCCACAGACACCTGCATCTAATGGAATGGCCTACAGGGCCTGATAAAGGAGCAGCTGCTGCTAGATGTGAGGAATGACAACAATGCACCAGACCTCACAGTGATTCCCCTGAGGGAAAGACACTGGAAATACAATTCCAATTTAGCTACAGCAGAGTATTTCAGTGGGCGTTAGTTATATAAGTATTACAGAGCTTCTCATTGTTTCAGAAAATATGATCCTATATTTTCACTTGAAGGGTATTAGAAGGGCATGGGAAAGATGGCAATGTAAGTGAAATAGAGATCACATATAAAGATAAGTGGAAATGTTACAATGTAATGGTGCTGCGATAAAACATAAGAAGATATCCCCTAAGAAGCCTAGATATTTCTGTTATGATGGGGTCAAACCCATTTACATGGTGACATCTTTCTCTTTGGATTAAAATCTGTAGGTGAGAGGTGAATTAAAGCACAGACATGTAAAAAATAGATAGAAAGTGTGATTGGAAGGGGCTAGAGTGCAAGTGTTTGATAATATAAGACATCTACTTTGTGGAGCACATGCAGCAGGGACAGAGTGGAAAAGGGCAATGCAGGGTATTGAAAAAGGAGACAGGAAGAAAAGGGAGACTGGGTGAAGGTGTTGTCTGGCCATCCAGTGAAAGCTGATTGACAAAGAAATATGAGTGAAAGAAAAATAACAAAACCTCAGTACTGCAAGCATGGTGGAATATCAGTTTGTTTTTTGTTGTGGCAGTTGGACAGGCTCAGCAGAAGAGTACAATCTATAGTGAATGAGTCTCAGCACTTAACAGTATAAAAGAGTAGAACATTCATAATCATAAAAATTATTAAAATGTAACATACTTAAATTGGTTAAAGTCTGACAAATTACTCATTTGTTGGTATTACAAAGTGTTAATGTAGAGTTAATAAGAATTTGAAGACACTTTAGATGCAGTGTACTCCGTAGTGATATAGGTGAATGAACAGCAAAGAAGACTATTTTTGAGTGCCTTGTTCCAGCTGTAGAGTGATAAAGTCCTGACTGTGACACAGACAACCAGTGTTTGACTAATGGTCCCAGCACTTGATGGTCCAGGCAGGAGAGGAGATGTGAAGGGCCATTGCCTATTTACCTCACCTGTGGCTGAGGAGAGCTGTGTGCATTTGGTGGCATTCAAGGCAGTTCAGTTTCACTTGTACAGAATGGTGAAACCACAGTTAAGTACTGTTGTGGAAGGGGCATGGCTGTTTGGAAAGAATTCCATTGTTGATATTAAGGAAAGGCCACTTCAGTTAGTTCAGTGTATGTCATCTCCCCGGTGCTTCTCTGGTGATGTGCAGGCTTACAGCACAAATTTCAAACCACCCCTGTTAGCTGTCAATATGATGGCACCTTCTTGTTGACCATCAGCAGGCTGATGGGGAACAAATGAACTGGGCAGTTAGGAAGATGTTCATTGTCAACAAACAGTGGAGTCTAAGAAGTGTGAAAAAATATTTTTATGAAACATTTGTGTACAAAATTGTGACCGTGACCCTCATTAATACAAATGGGTAAAGAAACAAGGGTTGGCATCAACTTGTGGTATTTGTTTTAATAACTACTAAATCTACCCTATTTGTATCATTGTAATCATGCTATCCATCATCACACAAGTTTATGAATTTGAAAAGCAAAGTTCCACAACAGATGACAGGAATATTTCATCTGCAACCTCATATGACTATGTATGGCTACTTTTCATCCACATCTGATACCAAACAATCAGGTATGAGAACAGTGATACTGACAGCCCTTCCTGTAAACTTAACTTATTATTTGACTTTGTCAACTGTGTAAGTGAACTAATCTAAAGATAGTTTGCAGCCACAATCCTGTGCAAGAGGCAGTTCCAGCTTTTCAGTGTAATATTTACAGAACTGACTACCTTCTAATTCCAAACAGTTACAGCTTTTCAAAGTATTATTTACAAAACTGACTACCTTCTAGTTCCAAAATTTGTAGTTCAGTAACTATTGTAGTTGAGATTTTACATAAACATATACAAAAATCACTGCATGATGTACAAGGATGCCAACATTAGGGTCAAACCTACTATTGATTGAAGGATTTTCCTGTATAACAATTAGTCAAAGGTTTGCATTGTCAAGAAGAATAGTCAATGTGTACAATATTGTAACTGGAAGTGGGCAGTAATGTCAAAACTTTTGGTGGGAAGTGGGCAGTAATGTCAAAACTTGGAATAACCTCCCCTCACACATTACTGCTCTTGGCTCCTTACATCTTTTTAAAAAACATCTTTTTTTACATCTGACCAACTTCTGGCTTTGCTCTTGTACCAACCCAGACTAATCTACATTATTCTTTTTACTATCAGAATTTCTTATTTCAAAACTATCTTTCTCTGTCAACACAAATGACATTACAACTGTATGACTATACTATTTCTATTGCTCTCAAAAAAAAAAAAAAAAAAAAAAAAATTTTTGTTGTCTGTTATAATTATGTATATACATTTTAAAATGAGTAATTACCCTATTCTCATACAATAGTACTGTAAACAATTAATGCCTTTCTCAATACGTAGATATTACCATATGTTTTGTATTACTTTATCTAAACTAATATGTATGCATTGTTGCCCACTGTCTGAGTTTCTCACATTTATTGTAATTGTTTAATCTCTATTACCTTATTTTAATCTGTGGAGCTTTTCTCCCCGGGCCTCCACTGAAAATGGAAATTATCCAGCTGGACTAGCCCGGTCAACAAATGTAAAATAAAAAATAAATAAAATAAAATAAATTTATAATTAATATGTTAGCACTGGAGGTTGTGTGTGAGTGTGTGCATGCACGCGCATGTGTGTGTGTGTGTGTGTGTGTGTGTGTGTGTGTGTGTGTGTGTGTGTGTGTGTGTGTGTGTGTTTGTTTGTGTGTGTGTTTTTATATGTGTCTGTGCTGTCTAGTGGTGGTGTTTTAAGAAAAGTGTTTTGTAAGTTATTGTGTATGGCTGAGATTGGGGTAGGGGCAGGAATAGGTTTAGGGTTGGCACACATAGATAAGGTAGTACAGCAACGTGAGGAATTCAGTCATTCCTGAATGTTTGACTAATAATTTGCATTATATAGTTATAGGAAATGTTGTATGCGTTTTTTATATACTTCCTAAAAACTATTAGTCAATATACATGTAGTTTTTATGAAATATTGTGTCTACACCTTGTTGTTTGATTTTTTATCTGTAAGTAGCATTATATCTGTTTTTGACTAAAAGTTGTATTTCCTCATTTAAGAAACATTGTATTTTTTCACAATATTGCAATTTATTGTCAGGGACCGCTATTTATGGCTTACAGTGTTTATTATGGTGTTTCGGGCAAATTTTGTCAAAAATTGTGTAAACTTTGAATTTTGTTGGACAGAAAATTTACAGAGGAACAGGCAGGAAATTATGTGTCAATGTATTGCTTATGCTCACTTTATAAAAACATACTTGCCATTTTGATCCTGTCAGTGTGTGTGTGTGTGTGTGTGTGTGTGTGTGTGTGTGTGTGTGTGTGTGTGTGTGTGTGTGTGTGTAATGGTACTGACAGTGGAATTCTGTTCTTCTGTTATTTTCTTATAACCTAAGGAACTGGGGAAAGTGGTGTAAGTACAAGTGTACTGCTTGTGAATACTCTGTGACAACTTACCTTCTGACTGACTCACTCTAGCAACACTTACCACTTTCGATGCTTCTTTCCTGGTTACAGCATGGATACTCACTCTGGTCTGGATGGTCTCCTCCTACAAAGAAAACATCACTTACTAATGAGTCCTTGCCATTGTACTGGATTCAATCTATGCCTCGGTCAATAGTGGGTGAACCTGCAGTGACCATTGGTTGTTCCTCAGACCACTCACTTACTTCTCCGACATTCTCTTTTATAGTCCTTTTGGGCAGCATGAACTGGAGGAGGGGGAGTGGTCAGCCATGTCCTCTTCTGCTGTTCCAGTGCATGATATGGGTATTCTCAGGGCAACTGGAACAAGAGACCATTACACCTGGCAGACGTCCATCTTTCAAGTTGGTCCTCTTCTGCTGCAACTTCTGTTAAGAAAAAACAAAAACTTAATGTTCTTTTGATGAAGTTATTACTATTAAAAAGATGAGTTCCTTAACTTGGCTAGACAGGCATTATGGGCAGTAAATCCTGCTATGCAAAAGCCTTTACAGATGTGCATTCCTTTTTTTTCCTGATGAAACAGGGTCTGATGATTCTGATTTTGCCAGAGATAGATCTTTTTCTCCTGAAGATTCACAAGCACTTATCTTGGACTGTGAGGAAAACTTTAATTATTTTCCTCCTGTGGAGGACTTTTCCTTTAATCAGACAATTGCCAGGATGAATGACATATCAGTATGGGTACAAATAGATGTTCCCCCTGAACTAAGGAGGTACTATGATATGTTACAGATGGATACGCCTCATGCCTCCCCCATCCTTCCTATAGTGCCAACCTTGGAAAATTTGTTGATTGTTGCCTGTACTCATCCTGATACCAATCTGTCAGTCTCTAAAAAGCAGATAAGCTAAGATCAGGCTAATAAATTTCTTTTGTCTCACCTTAGGTCAGACCTAGCTGTCATTTCAACTAATCCTCATACTGGCAGCAGACTGGTGCTCAATAACAACTATTCACCTTGTTATAAGGAAGGTAAAATGTTGGACTGCATGGCTAAGAAAATGTTTTCTTCTTTTATATTAACCATCTGAATTCTGAATTACCAGGCATGTATGTGGAAATTTATGCTATGTCATATGGACAGTCTTTAGGAATTGGCTTCCACTACTCCTACTGAACAAATCTATTTTCTGAACCAAACTGTTTCTTCCCTTTCTTGGGTATCAAAACATACTTTGAATAGTGGATGTGATTGTGCAGATACTGTGTCTAGGGTCACTGATACCACTACAGTGTTGAGAAGATATGCTTGGGTACATATCCACAAGTATGCTGATGACATAAAGTCTGAAATCTTGGATTCAGCTTTAGACAATGAGGAACGAGGCATTGTTTGACTCCTGATACCCGTGTTCTCAAACATGGTGAAAGAAGGAACTTAGCTCAAGGAGTTTCTAAGATATTTCATGCACCCCAGTACAAATCTCATAGGCATCATTCTTGCGCTGAAAAGCCAAATAAAAAAAAATGGTCCTTTTCTGGCACACAACATGCACAAAAGGGATGGCCGGAGAGTAACAACAATAAACAGAGGCCTTTTCAGAAAAAGGGACAGATCAACAGTATAGAATGGCTATGCCAGCATTCCTTATCCTCTACTCCAGCCAATATCTCTACAGCTCTTTCCCCAAAACTGGCCATCGACATTCCCATTTGGCAAAAGATTGTTTTAGACTCCCGGCTGATAAATGTGATGCAGAAGTGCTACAGATGGTACTGGCTTTAGAAACCTCCTTTCAGGGGAATATCTTTTCACCCACCATGCTAAACAAAATTTGTTCCTCAGGTTCTTCAGCTATTATACACCTATGGAGTCATAGAACCAGTGACTTTAACTCAAAGAGGTCCTACCTATTGAGACATAGAACCAGTGACTTTAACTCAAAGAGGTCCCACCTATGAAGTCATAGAACTAGTGACTTTAACTCAAAGAGGTCACACCTATGGAGTCTTAGAACCAGTGACTTTAGCTCAAAGAGGTAAATGTGTCTATTCCAGAATGTTTCTGATACCAAAGAAGTAGACTTCTTAGTGACCAGTACTGGATCTTTCCTTTCTAAATCTGTATGTGAAAGTTCCAAAGTTCAAAATGTTGAACTTATAGAACCTGTTACCTTTTATTCCTCACATTAGTATTACTTATTTATGTATCTAGTTTACATTTGTTAACCGGGAAAGTCCATCTGGACATGTGTCCTTTTTCAGTGGAGGCCCGAGGAGAAAAGCTCCAAGATACATACATACGAGATACATAACGTAGACAGTACAGTGTATAGTTTCAAGCATAAGAGTAAAATCATCATTATATACATTTCAAATACATAAAACATATTTGCTGCATTTGTAATACATAAAAGTATTTTTAGTTTTTAAGTCATAAATAGTTATATAGAAGACTGAGTAGGTAGTTTTTGTAAGTCTGTTACAACAGATATGATTAGTATGAGTGAACAAAACATCTTGAGGAGTTGTACTTGTGTTCATAACAAGAAGTTTTCAAGTAAGGAAGCATAGATAAGATGAAACATAAGTAGTAGATCAAAAGGAAGTTTTATGTAAGCATCAATGTTAAGAGGTGAGGTAGGTAAGGAGGATGGTAAGGGCTTTAACCTGGGCTGTGGCAGATGCATAGCCAGGAAATTGTGAGCTGGGTTTTTAGTAATTTTTTAAACTGTTTAGGTGAGTAGGAATCCATAAGTGGGTTAGGCAGACGGTTCCAGAGTTTGGAAATATAGTAGGAGAATAGGGCTTCACCTGCTGAGATTTTTACTTTGGTGACTTGGAGGAGTAGATTGTTGTTTGAACGGAGGAATCTGGAGGCGAGGTATGGTTGAACTGGGTTTTTAAGGGCTGTAACTCCAGACCTAAAATATACTTACTACCAGACCTAAAAGATACTTACTACCACATTCCCATAGCCTTCGGCTACTAGAGCTACTGGGTATTCACAAAACATCTTGTGCCATTCATAGCTCATTGTAAACTGAATGCTATTCACATATTTCCTTATTTAGATTACTTGCTTATTTTTGTACAGGCTTTATCCAGATGTCAAGTGTCATTAACATGGGTTATGTCCCTTTGACTATTGTAGGTTTCCAGAAAATATTGCAAATTCCTCTTTGACTGTGTCTCACAGGAATGTGTTTCTCTGATGCCTTATAGGTTCTTCTCTTCAAAAGGCCTTTCTGACACAAGACAACCTGGATTTTCATATGGGAATTTTTGTGAACTTCTTCAGTCAAGTTTCAGGGATCTGCAAGAGGATTTCTCTAGATCCTAGAGTTCGTGGCTTCTATGATTCTTATGACACCTTTTGCCAGATTACACATGAAAAAGATTCAGTAGTTTCTAAAAAAACACATGCATCATTTGCATTCCCTGACGTAATAAATTCCAGTTTGTGGCTTTATAAAAAGAAAATTGCATTGGTGGAGACAGCAACTTCAACTGAACCTTGGTCTCCCCTTCTTCCCTTAGACCCCAATCCAATCTGTCACCACTGACATTACAAATTTTACTTGGGGAGCAGTTTCCAGAGGGGTAAAACTACAAGGCCTACGGAATCCTTCAGACAGGACAAAGTATATCAGCTTAAAAGAGTTGTTAGTGATGACCCTTGCTATGAAGTCTCTCTATTGCCTTTGGTCCCCAAGACATCTTCAAATGATTACAGATCATACCAGTTATGTTGCATACAAACAAGCAGGGAGGTAAAATCTCATATCCCCCCCCCCCCCGCATGCAGGCTGGCAGCGATAGCTTGGGAGTTAGCTCTTCAGTATTCCCTATCCCCCAAGCAGAGAAAAACACTGTGGCAGACAAGCTGAGGAGAACCAAGATAGACCCTCATGAATGGAAATTGAATGAGGGTGTCTTCCAGGAACTGGTCCAGTTGCAGGAACACTTCAAATATATCTGTTTGAGTTCTTACAAGATAGATAACTAAACAAGTTTTGTTCCAAGGCTCCTTGCAGGCAAGCCCGGAAGATAGATGCATTGTCATTCTTTTTTTATATTTCCACTGATATCCAGGGTAATTCTGAATATTCAAAATAATACCACAGAAGTCATTGTGGTGGCTCCCTATTGGCCCATACAACACTGGTTATTGATCCTCTCTTCTCATGGAATTGGCTTATGGCAGTTACCACAAGCTTTCTGATATACTGGATCTATTCACTCTGAGGGACGTCTGATACACTTCAATATCAGTCAGCTTCAGTGGACTGCCTGGATGATTCAGTTTTAATATCTTTTAGGCATTTGTTTCATGAGGACATGCAGCATGTACTAAAGCAGGCAGGAAAGCCTGCTACTAGAAAATCCTGTGTTTGTAAATGGAAGAGAGTTATTTATTTATGTATTTATTTATTTTATTTATTTTACATTTGTTGACCGGAATAGCGGGATAGTCCGACTGGATACATGCCCATTTTCAGCGGAGGCCTGGGGAAAAAAGCTCCAAGATAATAATACACAGTGAACATTAATAAATGCTAGTTTCAAACAGATTACAGTCATAAGCAAAACCAGCATTTAGCATATATAGTACTAACTTATTATAAAACACTTTACAAAACATAACATTATTTTCAAAGTTATATATACATAACATTACATTCAGGTTTAAGACACATTGAGTAGCAGTTATACAATTGACCCTTCCTGAAATGGTGTGGTAGAAAAAAGTTAGAAGTAGTTGAAGGTAAGGCACCTAAGTAATAGAGAGGTCACTAGTCGGGGTTAGTGCAAGGACATAACCAATGAGTTTTGAAGTATTTCTTGAGTTTGTTTTTGAATTGAGTTAGTGAGGGTTCTAGGGTCAAGTCAGCTGGGAGTCTGTTCCATATTTTTCCAACAGAGTTGGCAAACAGAGAGTCCCCAGCTGAGTAGTTGGATTTGTATGTTTGAACTAGGAGTCTAGTGGATGATCGCAGTGGGTGGGTGCTGGTGTAGGGGCTGATAATATTTTTTAGTGCAGGTGTATTTTCTGGTTGGTAAAGGACTTTATGTGCCACTATTAGCTGGTTGACCTGCAGTAGGCTAGGCAGTTAAAGCCATCTTAGGCGATTTAGATTGTGACAGTGGTGTGTCCGGTAAGCTGTGCCAGTAGCAAATCTGGCAATGTGGTTATAGCAGGATGATAGTTTATTAAGATCTGTTTTGTTTAAGTTGGAGAATAGAGGTGAGGTGCAGAGAAGAACTGATAGTGGATGGGAATGGGCAATTGCAGTTCCAGCAAGTGGGGTAAGGAAAGGTTTGATTCTGTAAAGAGAAACACTTTTTTATTAATGGTTTTGATAGTTTGATTGATATGCGCATCAGACTTCAGGTTGTCATCAACTATGACACCCAGTAGTTTAGTTTGGACTTCTGGGGAGATGATAGTGCCATTGTTAGCGGTTATGTTGAAGGATGGCAGGGGGGGGTCCTGCATGTGGGGGAGAAGAGGAGCAGATTAGTTTTGTTGGGGTTTAGGATTAGATGTTGATTGGAGAGCCATTTTTCCACTGTATTAAAGGTATTTTGGGTTAATGTGAATAAAGTAGCTGGTGAGGTGTCAGAGCAAATCAAGGTGTAGTCATCTGCATATTGAATGCAGGTAGCATCTGGGATGACTGAATGAAGGTCATTGATAAAGATGGAGAAAAGAAGCGGTCCTAGTATTGAGCCCTGGGGGACGCCTAATGTGATGGGTAGACGAGATGATAGCTTGTCCTGCCATAGGACTGCCTGTTGCCTGCCCTGCAAGTAGGATTGAAACCAGTGGAGTGCATGGTTGTTTAAGGAGAAGGCCTTCAAGGTATTTATAAGCATTTTGTGGTCAACCATGTCAAAAGCCTTGAATAGATCTAGAAAGAGTGCTGAGGATAGTTTTTTATTATTGCGATTGTGGTTAATGACATTAGAGAAAGAGAGGAGGGCAGAAGTAGTACCGTGGTGTGGCTTAAAGCCATGCTAAAAGTTGGACAACAGCTTGTTCTGTGTGAGGTAGTGCATGAGCTGTATGTGTACACACTTCTCCATAATTTTAGCTAGAGGTGACAGAATAGCTATGGGTCTAAAGTTTGACAGTTCAGTGGAACTGCCTCCTTTATGGAGAGGTATGACATGGGAGATTTTCCATGTAGTGGGCACAGTAGCTTCAGATATAGCTCTGTTGATCAAGATTGAGATGGGGTATGCTATGGTATCATCTGCCTTTTGCAGATAGTCTGCTGGGAGGTGGTCGGCAGCCAGGGTGGTGGATCTTAGTTTAAGTAGGGCATGAATAAGTTGAGTAGGAACAGGTTGGAAGGTAAAGTATTTGTGGGTACTAGGTGTGGCTGCATTAGAATGAGAGCCAGTGGGAGAGAGTTGGCTGGCTAGAGACTGGATAGTCTCTGTGAAGAAGCTGTTGAAATTATTAGCAATGTCTACTGGGGATTTTTGTTGGGAAGCTGAGGGGGTGGAGTGGTGGTTTGGCCTGGGTGGAGTAGTTTGTTTATTCCTGCCCAGAACTTTTAAGATTTGTTTTGGTGTTTTTGAAGTAGATGGTAGTAGTATTTCTTTTTTTGTCTAAGGATATGGATTGTTGGTGCCATTCCTTAGCTGTCTGAATCTTAGTTGATCAAGTTGGGCTTTTTTTTTTTCGGTAGGTGGCCCATGCTTTGTTTCTGAGTGAAATTTTGGTTTTGGTATCTTTAGAAAGCCATGGTGCAATATTAACTTTGGTTCTAATAGAGTGGCTGGGAGCATGGGAGTTAAGAATAACAAGGAACTTGTTAAAGTATGCTAAGACTTTTAGTACTGACCAGTTGCATGCCTTAAGTTAATTTTGAAACTTGGTGAGAATAAAATTCTTGTTGTTTCTTAATGTTCTATAGGTGGATTGGTAGAAGCAGTCTACTTTGAGCTTGATTGCATAGGTGAGACAGTAGTCACTTAGGTCATCAGGCAAAATGCCTGATTTATAGGATTGAAGATGGGCATTGACGAGTATCCAGTCTAGGGTACTTTCCTTGTTATTGGGTTTTCCTGTCCTGGTGGGGGAGGTTATGATTTGAGTAAATCCACAGAGATTTATGTGGGTTGTGGAGGTTTCACAAGAGCAAGTATTCCAGTCAATGATGAAATCCCCAAGAACAATTGTTTCTTGGGGGTAGTTATTGGATAACCAATATAAGAAGTCTTATAAGATTTCTGTGTTCCTCCCTGGGGGAATGTAGACACAGAAAATGTTTACATTTTTGTTTTTATTAATTTGTAGTTTTGAGATAAGAATTTCAGCGTTATTGAACTGGGGTGGTTGTTGGGTGTCTATGCTGACAGATAGGGTAGACTTGTAAAGTATGGCTACCCCACCACCCTTTCTGGTGGTACGATCTAGTCGAAACATATTGTACCCTGGTGGTAGAATCTCATGGTCCTTGGTGGCAGACTTTAGCTACGTTTCTGTTAGGCAAAATATATCTGGGGAATGAACAGCTAAGAGGGCATGCACGTGCTGAGTTTTGTTATTTATGCTCCTAATGTTTAGATGGCAGGCCAGCAGTGAATTAGGAGGTCTATTTGTTGGAGCTATGGTGGTAGGGGAGATAGTAGGGGGATTACGAACAACAGGTGGGGATGGACCAGGGTTTGGGTGGATGCCGCCATCCTTTGTGAGGTTGTAGTGTATCCTGAGTATGAGTTTTAAGATTTTGAATAAAGTTTTGTAATAGTGTCTAGTTTTAGGACTAATGTAACTAGGTCTAGTAAGATTTAGTTGGTGCCTAGCCAAAAACAAGGAGCCCATCAGGTATTTGGTAACACTGCTGTTCAAATATTTGTGATTTCCGTTCCTCAGGCCTTGCTTATTCCTTTATAAAGGTTTATCTTGAGGACATTTCAACATATCTGGTGATGGATATTCCTCTTTCTTCTCTGTTTGTTGTCAAACAGATTCTGAAAGGAGTTTTTCACCTGAGACCACATAATAAACAGGTTGTTCCTCCTTGGTATTTCAACTATGTACTGGAGAAATTGACCATGTCAGCTTTTGAACCTTCCCATCAAGGTGTATTAAGGTCCTTGACTTGGAGAACTATACTCATCATTACCCTGAGTATCTGAATTGCAAGCTCTTTACAAAACTAAGCCCATTAGAAAAGCTTATCAGTTATTCAATTTCTTACTCAAGGGGCAAAGAAGGGTATCTAAACAGCCAGTTTCCAGGTAGTTTATTTTTATTTTATTTATTTATCTGACATTTGATAATCAGGTTGGTCCAACTGAGCCAAGGTCCCATTTTCAGTGGAGACCCAAGGAGAAAAGCTCCAAACAGTATACAGACATGCAAAAGACATACAGTAACATAACAGTCAAAAGTACAATCACATAACATAATAAGTTCCAGTCCACAGCATAGAACCTCAGTAATCCAATGAAAATTCCATTACAAAAAGTGTAAAATGTAGAAAAGGTACTCTCAGTTGTTTAACTAAAGAGACATAGCAATGGAATACTTTCCATCTTTTGATGCAAGAGGGTAAAAATCACTGAAATTACGTCAGAGAAAAAATGAAATGAGGATGTCTCCTCACCTACTGTTTATTTTCAATATTTCCATCAAGTAAATCCATTCCAGGCAGTATCAAGGCACATTCCTTTAGAGCCTTGTCTTCTTCGATGACATAGAGGGATGGGATGTACTTCTGAAGTATTCTAGAGGCAGCTACATGGTCCTTTGTACGTACTTCTACAAAGCATTAGAAACTAGATTATTTTCATAGGTCCTGGTCAAATGTTGCTAGGGACATTTTCCAGAGACTCCTGGATACATCTCTGCCCCCCCCCCAGTGTAGATAGAACATAGTTGTTGTTGTCTTTCGGCTTTTCCCGGTTAGGGGTCGCCACAATGGAACTCCGGTCCGCAAATGATTTGCAGTAGATTATGATGAACGCCGATGTGCCAGCTCGACGTTCAACCTTCAACGAAGGCACGCCCATTTACGCATGTCTTTCGAACGCCCACCCAACCACGGGGAGGGCATGCAGACTCCACACAGAAGGCACTCATTGCACTCCAGCCGAGAATCGAACGGAAGAACCTCTTGCTGTGTGAAATTTGTACTTGCCTATAATAGGTAGATGTTTGAATTCTACACTGCTGTAATAGCTTCACCCACCCTCCACCCTCCATCCCCCTACTCTTGTAAATATGTGGAGTGGGGATATAATGCAGTGTTGTATTTATTTCTACTTTATACAATTTATTATTACTATTGGTTGGTTATTTTAGGATTGGTAGGCTTTTCCCTTATATATGGGCAAGAAAGTCCTGAAGAAAGCTTCACTCTGAATGCTGATTTCCCTCCTGGGGATTAGCCAATCAGTAGTCAGAGTGAATGAGTGGGTGTGTGTGTGTGGGGGGGGGGGTTGGCAAAGCTTTGTGAAATTTTATGTGTTTTTGTGTCCTAGTTGGGAAACAACTCATATAGGGGTACTGCAGCAATAAGAAATTCAAACATCTACTTTTAGGTAAGTATAACGTACACAACTGCACTAGCCCTTACAAATTGCCTCCTTTTCATACTCTATAAAACTCTGTGGTACATGAAGCAGTTCAGCTGAAATACATAAATATCTCTGTCTAAATGCTTGAAATGTGTATATTGTTGCTTCAGCTAATGCCAGGTAACCACAATGTGCAACCAAAATAAAAATGTATTTCCAAATGTGTTGTCACAATCCATATTTAAACATAAAACATAGAACTATAGCACATATCCAGAAGATCAGATTAAAACACTAAGGCCAAACATATAAAAGAAAAAAAATGAATCCTGAGAGCATGTAAATATAACTGCTGTATGTGAGGCTGCAGTAAAGCACAACTTTTAGTTACAAGTATGAATAATGTCTAAAATATAGGTTGAACTATCATTCAGTTTTCTCATGAACTATATTTTAAGTCATCATAATATTCTATCTTTCATAGATGACTGTGGTGAAAGAAACACTTTCGCTGCTTCTTCTCCTTGCATATAACATGTCATATATACTGGCACACTTCTCTATTCATAATTCTTTTCCTGAAAGAAGCTTGCTTTCATGGGTAAAAAATATGTCTACACATTTTAAAGAGGTTATTAAATTTATTCAAAAGGAAAAGTACATAAAGAAAAAAAATCACTGTCATCATATTCAGCTGAACTCCTGTATTGAACCACCAAACCAGATCCTGGCCCCTAGTAGTACACCTGTACTGAACCACCAGACCAGAAGCTGGCCCCCAATAGTACCCCTGTACTGAACCACCAAATGTGAAGCTGACCACCAGTAGAATGCCTGTACTGAACCAACAAACAGGAAGCTGGCCTCCAATAGTAATACTATACTGAACCACCAAACAGGAAGCTGGCCCCTAATAGTACTCCTGTATTAAACCACCAAACCAGAAGCTGGCCTCCAGAATACTCCTGTTTTGGTTCAAGAGGTCAGAAACTGACTCCTTGACTTTTTCCTCACATTTCTAGATAACATAATTTTTACTGTTCTGCTGCTCAAACAAGTAAAAGAGCATGAGCTGTGTTGAAAAGAAAAAGAGAAAATGTAATTAATGGGTGCCACTAAACCAGAAAAAAAATAATATGAAGGAAATCATGTAAAGAAACTGTGTACTGACTATGGGGACCATGCTTACCACATAAGGTATAATATATAAAGCCTTTGTCCTGGGACGGTAAAAGACACACATTGAAATGCAATTTGAAAGTTTTTGAAAAGAGAAATTTCTTCAGAAGTTATAGCTAGTGAGTGGGTCAAAATGAAAGTGGAGTTTAATTCATTCACTCCAGTGGAGATAAGGAAGTTTGCAATTTAATTTCCAATGGGCAGAGTCTAAGCCTTTTGACAGAATCAAATTGTGTTCTCACATTTCAAATAAATATTCATATCTCTGGAACTATAGAAGTTATGAAAGAAGTATAAATACCAAACTCTTAAGCACAAAATATTTTTATAGTGGTGGTATTCTTTAGGTTCTAGGTCTTAAACCGAATTGTATAAGTCACAGTAAATATAGTAACTATTACATCTGTAATGTAAACAACTTAGAATATCAAAGCAACCACTCAGGTTACACAAATACTGTCAGCAACATTTTATTCATCTATCTAAGAGGTTTCATGTGAGGCTAAGGATTTCTGTCTGTGTTACTTGGTTGTTGAGATGTTTAGAAAAATGTGAAAATTATATCTATATAAACTAATATCATAAAAACAACAGTTAATACCTATTTATCTGCACTAAACAGAGGTGAAATATTAATGCAGTTGAGTTTATCATTGTGTAAGCTTTAAGGTAAAATCCTTTAAAACCTTGTACATAGCATGGTTTTGGAATTACTGATGCAAATATTAACAAGCAATATTTGACGCCGAGAGGCATCAGTAGGAGTTAACTGCAAATGCACCTGGAGATGTCACTAGGATGTAATGAGAATAGGGTATAAATAAGGAGCCACAGGAGTTATTGAGAGTGCCTGATAAAGATTAACATATCTGAGAGTAAGGGGAATCTCACTGAACATGAAGAGATGCAATTGGAGAGTGCTGAGAAAATAAGAAATCTGGATAATATGAATGAACTTAGAAAGATTACTGTTAAACAACCGTTTTTTGATAATAACTCCAGAGCAGAAATATTTTTGGCACAACGGCTTAGGCAACAGAAAGTGGAAGAGCACAGTTGTGTAAAATCTTACCATAATGGTAGATATGCCTTCACTGGTGCAGTATTCTTAACAGATGTGATTCCCTGCCATGGGAGCCCAAACATCCGGCTAATCTACCGACTACTTGTTGCTTTTAAAAGGTAGGCATAACGTCACCCAAATGCTCCTTGCGTAGAAATGGGCACAAAGGTAATGTTCAGGCCTACCATAATTAGAACTGAATGCCCCAGTAGGAACACAGACCAAGAATCCCAAGAAGTAACCTGTACATTCAGGAAGGCAAAAGACTGGGGGGGGGGGTGGAGGGAGGTACCAAATACTGCAGCAGTGAAGGCAAGGACATCTACCATTAAATTAAGATTTTACATAACTGTACTATGTCCTTACATTCACTGCTGAAGTATTCTTAACAGATGAGAGTGTGCCAAACCTCAATAGGAAACTTGGAAGGGGGAAGGCACAGAAGAGCCCCCTAAAAAGCCACAAAGAACGGCACTAGCAAAACCATCCCTAGCTCTAGAAATACCATCCAACTTGTAGTACTTGATAAAGGTGTGCACAGAAGTCCAGGTAGCTGACTCAAGAATAAAATTACTATCTAAGCCCTTGATAAAAGCACCCAAAGAAACAGCAACTCTAGTAGTATGATTCTTAACTGAAGAAAGAAGACTCTTGCTATGAAAAGTGTTGTTATTGTGTCTTTTGGCTTTTCCCGGTTAGGGGTCGCCACAGCAGAACTCCGGTCCACTAATGATTGGCAGTTGATTTTTATGTGCGAGTTGCCAGCCCTGATGCACAACCTTCAACGAAAGTACGCCCATTCATGCATGTCTCCATGCAGAAGACGCTCTAGCTGAAAGTCGAACCGGTCAGTGTCTTACTGTGAGACGACAACTCTATGCAGCACCACCACCGTGGATTGCCATGAAAAGTGTAACAAAAGGAAATAGCCTTAGAAATCCAAGAATAAATAGTTTGCTTGGATACAGCAAGTCCCAAAGATCTAGGATGAAAAGAAACAAATAACTGATCAGATTTTCTAATGGCCTTAGTCTTATCTAAATAAACCCTGAATTGCATATGCACATCCAAAGTATGCAACACCCTCTCACTATCAGATTGCAGACAGGGGAAAAAGTAGGCAGCTTAATAGACTGATTCAGTAGTAGCTCATTATCCACCTTAGGCATAAAAGACGGGTTAGTGTACAAGGACACCCTGTCCTCATGAAAGACCAAAAAAGTAGGACAAGCCATAAGGGCCAGCAACTCACATACCCATCTGGCAGAGGTAAGAGCTAACAAAAGAACAGTCTTCCAGGAACAATGTAGCAAGGAAACTGAAGCAGCAGGCTCAAAATGAGCCTGAGTCAACTTCTCCAAAACAAAATTAAGATCTCAGGAGGAGTAACAGGCTTCCATGGAGGTCTAATATAAAGGATACCTTTAAGAAATTGTTTAACCTCTAATCTAGAAGCTAAAGGAGGAGAAAAAGGCAGACAAGCAGAGATAGCTGATAATTGGACCTCAATAGAAATATAGGCCAAACCAGCATTGAGCAACTCACACAAATAATAACAGAGAACCAAATAAATATCCACAGTAAATGAGTCCAGGTTATGAGAAAGACCCCAAACCAAAAAACTCTTCCATTTGAATAAGTAGGATTTCCTAGTAGTAGCTTTCCTGGCCTCCTGCTGCAGTTGCAGCATGTCCTCAGAAAATAAGGTGTCTGTGAGGAATCAAAATCCTATCGACCATACTGTCAATTGAAGTGTGGGCAGGTGGGGATGGGTGAGAGATCTCTTGTCTTGTGTGATTAGATCCACCCTGTGAGGTAACTTGTGATGATTGCCACTGGCTAGATGCAGAAGTCATGGGAACCAGTGCTGTGGTGGCCAGAATGGAGTCAATAACAAGATTTTGGGTACATCCTGTTCAATCTTGAACAGGACTTTCAGAATGAGAGGAAGGGGAGGGAATGCATAAAGAAAATCCCCTTCCAAGAAAATGAGAGGATGCTCACCTTCCACACCAGAGTACCTGGGACTCTGGCACAAAACAGAGGAAATTGTCTGTTCAGAAGGGAGGCAAAAATATCCACTTGAGGAGTACCCCACTGGTGGATAATGTCCAGAAACACATCCATGTGAAGCATCCATTCATGAGGTTGAGTTACGGATCTGCTCAGAGTGTCTGCCACAAGGTTCTGACTGGAAGAGATATTAACTGCCAGAAGAGTCACTTGATACTTGACAGCAAGATCCCATACCAGAAGTGCCAACTGGCAAAGAAGATACGATCTCATTCCCCTGGTTTGTTAATATACCACATCACTCTGGTGTTGTCTGTGAACACCTTGAGGAGCCTTGGATAGAAATGAGGATGAAAGGCCTGAAGCGCCTGCAGAAGAGATTTCATCTCTTTGACATTAATGTGCTCCTTCTGTTGACAAGGCAACCACAGCTCCTGTACATTTAGGGACCCAAATGTTGCACCCCCCAATCCCATGTCTGTAGCATCTATGAACAATTCCTGTGAGGGAAGAGGGGCAAGAAAAGGGATCCCTGGATTCAGAGACAACTTTTGACTCCACCAGTGAATTTCCTGTCTGAGACAAGGAAGAAGAGGAACTATAAAGTCTAGAGGACATGCATGTTGGAGCCACACTGACTTCAGAAACCACTGAAACTTTCTCATGTGAAGTTTGACCAGAGGGAGCATCAAAATGGTGGATGCCATGAAACCCAAAGCTCTCAGAAACTCCCTGGTGGTAATGGAATCCAGAGGGAGAAGAGTTGCAAAGAAAGAAATGAGAGTTAATGCTTTTGGTGGGGGCAGGGTTGCAAGCACTTGCACAGTCAGAATCCTGCAACCCAGAAAAACATGATCCTGAGAAGGAATCAGAGAAGACTTAAAGTGAACCACAGGCTCTGAAGAAGGCAAACAGTAAAATGAAGATTTCACAATAGCATCTCTGGAGAAGACACCTGAATCAACAGGTCATCTAAGTAAGGAAAAATTTGGATCCCTCAAAGCCTGCAAAAAGCAATCAAAGGAGCAAGGCATTTGGTGAACAGCCGTGGGACAGTAGAGAGGCCAAATAGCAAAGCAGAGAACTGAAAATGCCAGGAAGCAACAGAGAAATGCAAAATCTTCCAGAAAAGAGGATGGATCAGAATATGGAGATAAACATCCTCGAGATCCAGAGATATCATATAGGCCTGAGAGTGCAAGAGAGGAAACAGAATCTGAAGGAACAACATCAGAAAGGAAGGCATTTTTAGAAAAGTGTTTAGCTGAGAGAGGTCTAGAATAGGTCTTCACGTGCTCTCTTTTTTGGTCACTAGAAACAGTCTGGAGTAATACTCTTTCCCCCTTTGGGACACAGCATCTTTTGAATAGTACCCTGAGTCAAGAGATTTTGAAGAACCTCTGGGAAAAAGGGAAGTTGTTTCTGAGGAGGCTGAGGAATGCCCATAAAAGAAGTATGGGATTTCCACACCATGAAGTACCCCTTACAAATAATTGACAGAACTCAAGAATCTTGAGTGATCTAAAGCCAAACAGGAAGAGAAAGGCAAAGAGAAAGAGGAATATGGGAAGAGATAGAGAGTCATACAGCACCTGGTTTGTCTGGAAAGGAAAGCTTCAGAGTCCCTGAAAACTGAGAAACCTTAGCAGAAGGAGTCCGTTTGCCACTCTTCCCACCTTTTTTGCCTACGAACAAAAGCAGGCTTAGCTGGGTAGTTTCTCTGAAATTTAGGCACAGAGAAACAAACACATGTTTAAGCTCCTGTAAGGCCTTACCCTTATCCTGAAGGGACTTAAACAAATCATCAGCAGCTTCCCCAAACAAAGATTTAGAATCTAGAGGAGCATCCATCAACTTATCTTTAATATCATCAGGTAGAATACCTCCTAATCACCAAACCAAAAACAGCAGCTCTAGAACAGGCCATGGCTGCATCGTAACTACACTTAATAAAAAGTCAAATGACTTGAGAGGAAGTCCCTAACAAGGAAGGAACAGAAGTTTTACTCTCGGAGTCTGGAAAATCAGAAATAAATTGATGGCCTGAGAAAGAAGAACCAACACATACCTAGACATATGGGTCAGATAATGAATTGCCCTAAAAGCTAGGGTAGCAGATGTGTAAACCTTCTTACCCAACCTTTCCATAGTTTTGCTATCCTTGTCAGAAGGCAGTAACTTGGACGAAGGAGGCAATTGTGGTGTCTTATCAGAGGCTACAGATTCGACAGAGGGGATCAGCAGCAAGACATTTATACAGGAAAGAACAATCCTCAGACACCCTATAAAACCTGTCAGGCTTCTTGGGAGCAGGGGGTAGAGAATCAGGCACATGAGAGGCATTGGAAAAAGCATCCAGCAAACCAGCCAAAACAGGAGAAATAGCCACAGGTTTAATGGAGTTCAACTGCAGCTACTCATAATACCTCTGATGGATATCAGACACCTGAGCACAATCCCACTTAAAAAAATATCCATCATCCTAGAGAGTGTGTCCCCAAAGGAAATGTCCTCAAATGGAACATCTGGACTAACAGATTCATCCTTCTCTGATCCATAGTCTAAAGGAGAAGGAATTTGAGTAGAATAAGTTAGGGATTTATTATCCAAATCCAACTCATCCTCAGTAAAATCCTGTTATCTTGGCCTTTTAAGAGTAGTAAAGGACCAAGGAGGAGCAGGAATTGAAACCCCTTGACAAGGCTTTAAGGGCATTAAAGCAGAAAATAGCCCCTGAGTGAAAGTCTGGCACTCACTTCGTGGATCCATAGGAGCAGAAGAAACATGTTTAATTTTTTGTTTCTTCTTTAAGGGAACATCCCCTCCAGAAAGCTGAGAAGTCTTAGCCCCAGCAGTCAAGAACCATAGTAGGAACTTTTTCCTCAAACAAAAACTGAGGAACTCCTCTAGGACCATCAGAAAAAAGTCAGACTTGGTTCCCCTAAGCATACAAGATGGCCACCTGCAAAGCCTCTTGAGATTTGCTGCCAACTGGACCCTCACCGGCTGCCAACATGGTCGCAGCAGAGAAGTTCGACAACACAGCTGGGCGAGCCACCTGGTTTGTAACAACATCAGGAGAAACACCTGGCAGAGGCTGGGCAGCCAAAGATTCCAGTCGTACCTTTTTCACCTTCTTCTTCCCTAACAGCTGACCCTTGGGGCAGGAGATTCCTTCCATTCTCTGCAGCAAGAAGCTTAAGTCGCTGGTTCTCAATATACAAGGAAAGGGAAGAAAGTCTTCTGTGAAGTGTTCTTTGAATGAATTCCTGAGAAACTGAACAAGATGTATGGTCATGAGAAGCTTCTAGACAAAAGAGAAGTCTGTCTCCCACACTGGCATTTACCCTTCCAGGATGACATTAATCAAAAGGGGCACAAAAAAGGTAAGAAAAAACAAAATCCTCAATGGGGCACTTATCTGCAATTGCAAAAGAAGTCAGCAAACAGACTTAGATGGTCACTGGAGAATGAAAATGCATTCATCTGGCAGAAAATGGGTGCAGGCAAACAGACTGATGGTAAAAAGATGCATTCAGACTGGTGGCAAAGAAGATCTGCTTATGGTAGGCTTGAATGACACCTTTATGCCCTATGCTATGCAAGAAGCGTTTGGGTGATGTTCAGCATATCTTTTAAAAGCAACAAGTACTCTTTGGTAGACAAGCCAGACATCTGGGCTTCCATGCACTGAATCCTATCTGTTAAGAATACTGCAGCAGTGAATGTAAGGACATCAGTTGTTGCCAGACTTAGGGAGCTTATACAAGAAAAATAACTAGACATCCTGTAGCGGTATTAGAGATATTTCAGAAATGTTATGAACCTTTGTATAAAGCAGAAAAGTGTGGACATCAAGAAAGAGCACAAATGGAAATATTTATGGAAGGTTTAAGTATGCCAAGGTTAGAGGTAGATGAGGCTCAACAATTAATAGTTAAGATAGAAGGAGATGAGATAAAAATGGTGACGTACAATCAATCTGCAGGAAAGACTCCAGGAATGCATGGTACTCCTGTAGAAATCTGGAAGCTAGGAAGGAAGAAAGTGATAAATATCTGGAAGGTTTAGTATATCAGTATTTTATAAGGAGAGAAAGCATCAGCATCCTGAAGGAAAGCTGTGGTGGCTGTAATACTACAGTAAAGACCATTCAGACCCAGCTTCATATAGATCCATTTCAATTGTATACAATAAAGTGTTTATGTCTGTAATGGCTAAAAGAATGGTAAAGGTGTTGCCAAAATTGAAAGATATGGATCAGTCTGGCATTGTGGAGGGGAGATAAGCATTTGACAACATTAATGGAACAATGATCATTCACAGGGAAGCAGAGTGTAACAAAATAACTCTGTTGTTGATGGGTCTTGATGCAGAGAAAGCATTCAAAAGAGTAAGCTGGGATTTTATGAGTTGGGTAATGAAAACATTTGCATTCCTGATACAATAATAAGGTTAACTGGGAGTGTATATCAGAGATCTGAGGCAAAAATTAAAATTGAGAGAGTTCCTTTCTGACAAATTATGTCTGAGCAGAGGAACAAATCAGTAGTGCCTTCTTTCCCCTTTGTTGTTTGCTTTATATTTAGAGCCGTTGACAAAGAAAATAAGGGACTCAGAAATTCAAGGATCTAATTGGAATGGTAATCAACAAACGTTGGCTTTATTTGCCGACAATATTATTTTGTACCTGATAAAACCCGAAAAGGACAACTCAGTATTGAGGAACATCTTGAGTTATGTCAGCTCTGGAAGATATGTATGTCACTGCCTACAAATATCCTGATTGTCAGACTGATGCCACTGACTTCTTTGAGAAGGTCACCAAAGCAATGGATGAGGATAAAATAATTCACACTGCCTACCTTGACCTGGTCAAGGCATTTGACAGAATACCCCACTTGGGCATTGTTGACAAACTCATGAGGTTAGGTACAAACCTGTATGTCACCCAGTGGACAACTGGCTCACAGACAGGACTCAGGAAGTTAGAATTGGGGAGTGGACCTCAACAAACAGGTCATTCACAAGTGGAGTCCCTCAGGGGTCAGTCCTTGGACTGCTCCTTTTTGGCAATTACTTCTCAGAAGTCAAGGCCAATGTCAGTGGTCTCTGGCTAACTAAATTTGCAGAGGATTGCAAATTAGGAGCTGTCATTGAATCTCACACTGACACAAATGTTCTCCAAGAGGGTCTGACACAGACAAACAACTGGTGTCATACCCATGGACTAAAACTAAATGCCAAGAAATGCATAACCGTATCCTTTGGGAAGTCATCCATCCCTGGTAACTATCATATTGACAACACACCCCTTAGAGTTAACTCAGTAGTCAGGGGCTTAGGGACACGCATAGATAGTAATCTAGCCTTTGACCATCATGTGTCTACAGTGGTGAGGAAATCATTCTATATTGAGTAACTCATAAACAAAGGTATGACATCTAAGTCCAGGGAATTCATTGTTCCACTGTATTCGGCATTCATCAGACCTATCATTGAGTGCATTGCCCCCATTGGTATGTACCTAACCAGGCATATCCAACAATTGGAATGTCCACATAGGTTTCTCACTAAAAGAATACAAGGTGTAAGTGAAATGTCCTATGCAGACTGCCTCAAGGCCCTATTCCTGTATTTTGTCTCTGACAGGATTTTGAGGGGAGATCTATGCCTGGCATACAAGGCATTGTCAGACCCCACTCTGGTGGACCTCCTGCATATCCACAAAACAAACAGCACCAGAATTACCCATTCTAAAGACTTAAACCTTACCTGTGATATAAATAGGACCTGCTGGAGAGACAGGTATGTATCCCACAGACTACTGCATCTATGGAACCATCCATGTGAAGCAGAGTGCCTTCCTAACCCAATTCAAGTGCAGCTTGGACAATTGGATGGGAAATTGGAAATTCATCTCTGGCTTGGCACCTATGTCTCTAATGGACACAGGTAACCTGTAAATAGTTTATCTCCCAGGCCCATGCTTACACTTATCAAGGGCATCAGAACTTGTCAGAGATTTGGGATGCATGGCTAAGCTTAAAAAGGCCATTGTGGTTAACTAAGTAAACACAGATAACCTTATAAAAAGGCTGACAGACTCTATAAAGCTCCTCAGTCTTTTAAGTTTCAGTATTTTCTTCCCAAACTGACCCACCAGCTATAGCTTTGGTTAATGCAGCTGCTGCTAAACCTTTTGTTAATTCCAGTCCTACTCATTCTCACAAGGATGGGAAAATTATTAATAAGTATGTGAAGCATGTGTATGCGTCTGCAACTTTGATTTTCAGAATGTAGAATTGTCAAACTCATATGTTAAAGTTTATTCTAACCAAGTGTGAAGGTATGAGGAATGCTTTGTCAACAGTTTTGTTTTATGTGGAAAAGTCTGCTTTAAATAATTTAGCTTCTTCCCTTATACAAGTAACTCATTGTTTACAGTCTGTGTGTGTATGACCCAGTTGATACATCTTCCAGGGCTATGGCCACTGGTACTGTTTTGAGAAGGTTTTCTTGAATGAATTCCCAAGACCTCCCAGATGATGTGAAACATTAGATTTAAAATTTTTCTTTGCGTAGTGATTTACTTATTGGTTCCTCTGCTGCAGACATTATCAAAAAGTATGATGAAAGGGGAGAGCTGATGCAGGGAATCTACAAGATTTTTCAGTCCTACTTTTCCACTGTTCTAAGGGATTATCTGACTCCTCTTCCAATTTTGGAAATAAAATGTGGAGGAACCCCTAAAGCAAAGTACAGTCCAACAAGTCAGAATGATTATTTAAGGGACCTTGCACCCCCCCAACACCAACACCAGAACCCACCTTGGCAGTCTTTTTCCTTCCAGAAAGTTTGAATCTCCACTTCTGTCTTTGGCAACAGAAAGTTTGAAATATATGGATTCTGAAGATCATTCATCAATGTTATAAATGGCAGTGGGAGGAAGTCCCTCCTTTGTAAGGGGTAGTTCTATGTTGACTAGACCAGACTCCTTTATTTCACCCTATCCTTCAACTCATGTTGTCTTAGGGAGTGATAAAACCAGTTCCTTCTTCACAGGTTGGGAAAGGTTTTTATTCAAGGATGTATAGAATGACAAAGAAAGAAAATGCTCGGAGACCATTTCTGGATCTTTCTTTCCTAAAACTGTCTGTGATAGTGCCCAAGTTCAAAATGATATCACTTCACAACCTGTTACTATTTCTTCCTCAGTTAAGTTTTCTGATAATACACATCTTTTTAAATCTAATGTTATCACATCTCCGTTCATTCAGACAACAGGCATTTCTTAAGGTTTTGTGTGTGTCTGGATCATATTATCAGATCTCTGCCTTATCCTTTGGACTATCCACTGCACCAAGAGTGTTCATCAAGTGTCTAGCTCCAGCTATAGCTCATTGCAGGGAACAGGTTATCCATATTTTTCCACATTTAGATGACTTGCTTATCTGTGCAGAGCCTTTTTAAAGTTTTAGGAATATCTTACTTGGATGAGAAATTGCTTACACAACCTGGGATTCCAAGAGCACATTCAAAAAGCTTTTTGACTCCTTCACACAAGATTGGGTTCGTCAGGTATCAGGTAGACACCACAGTTCTAAGAACTTTATTTCCACTGGGAAAAAATAGGTGTATTTCTATTTGTAAGGTTTCTGCTCAGATTTCAGTCACTGTTAAGGAATACATCAGGATTTGAGATCTCATGTTCTCTAGGATTCTCATGATACCCCTATCAAGACATCATATGAGAAAGATACAATGACATCTGAAGTGTCTTTAGTCTCAGCACCAACATCCTTTCCCTTTTCAAATAGTGTCGGTGTTTGTCAGAATAGAAATCACTTGTTAGAGACAGTAAATTTCCCTAAATCCAGGTCTACCCTTCTCCCTCACTGCTTCAAAGCAGTCAAGTCACCACAGACACCTCAGACTTTGCTTGAGGAATAGTTTCAGGAGGGATAAAAGTACAAGCAGTGTGGGACACCAAAGACAGATGCAAGCACATAAATATAAAAGAGATGCTTTCCCTGATCAAGACACTCAACTCTGAATCATCTTTGATCCTCTGAACCTCTTCAGATTGTTAGAGAATATCATGGTCATGTAGTACATCAACAAGCATGGGAGGAACTGGGTCATATCCCTATTTCAGACTAACCATGTTAGCTTTTGATATAGTCTCACTGTACTGGCATCCTACATTCTGTCAGAGCAAAATTGTTTGGCAGACAAGCTGAGCAGGACAAAGGCAGTCCCTCATGAGTGGAAACTAGATTAGCTGGTCTTCCAAGATTTGATCCCACTGTAGAAGAGTTTCTCAAACAGACTGCGTTGCTTCTTCTCTGAACAATCGGCTTACAAGATTCTACTCCAGGACTCCATGCAAGAAGACCTGGAAGAAGATGATTTTCCTTCCGTTGGACTGGAATGTTCCTGTTTGCTTTTCCATCCTTTCCACTGATATCCAAAGTAATTTTGAATATTCAGAAGGAATTGCCCCAAGATCACTGTGGTGACTTTCTTCTTGCCCAGGCAGCAGTGGTTCTCCCTTCTTTTGGAAATGGCCAGGAGCAATTACAACAAGCTTCCTCACAGAATGGATATACTCGTACAAGATCAGGAGTGCTTGATACATCCATACTCCAATCAACTTCAACTGACTGCCTGGATGTTAGGGTCTTAATTCCCTTTAGGCAGCTGTTTCCTGAAGATGTGCATCAGGTACTCATGGAGACGGGGAAGCCTGATACTAAAAAATCATATTTTAGCAAATGGAAGCAGTATTCCAGTTGGTGCCAACAACATAACCTGCACCCCTTTAGGGCTAATTTTTCTCTGGTTTTACAATATTTGTGTAAGTTACTAGCCTATGGCCTATTTTACTCCTCCATCAAGGTTCATTTATCAGCCAGTTCAGCATATCTGCTCATGGATCCTCCACTTTCAGTACATTCTCATGTCAAAATGTTTTTGAAAAGGGTTTTATATAACAGGCCTCCAAGTAAACCAGTAACCCCAACTTGGGATCTTAAGTTTGTGTTAGAGAAGCTAACATGCTCTATGGGAACCACCGATCTGACTGACTTGAGGTTCTAAACATAGAAAATTGTTTACTAATTGTTCTGACCTCTGCAAGAAGAGTATCTGGGTTGCAAGCTCTTATGGTGAACCAACCATATCTCCCTTTCCACAGAGACAGGGATTCTTTGAGAATTAATCCTTTCATGACGAAAGTGGTATCTGAGTTTACTTTAAGCCAAACTATCCATCTTCCGCTTTTATTTCCTGAACCTAAAAGAGAGTGAGAAAGGACTCTCCATACCTTGGATGTCCAAAGGCAACTCAGGTACTATCTTGATAGAATTAAATCTTTCATATCTTCAGATGAATTGGTCATGTCTTGTGAAGGTAAGAAGAAAGGACAACCTGTTTCAAAAGTGATTGTTTCCAAATGGTTGTCTCAGGCTATTACTTTTTGTTATATACTCACCAGAACAAGGATCAAGGCTTACTCTACCAGCGCCTTGGTTTCATCTATGGCTTTTTGGAGAGTTAGATTCTAGAAGCAGTGACTTGGTCCTCTCTACATACATTTATAAGGTGATGCAAGCTTGATCCCTTCCTTGGTCTAGGTCAGACTTTTCTAGAGCCATTCTCCATAGCCTCCTGGACCCTTCCCCTTCCACCTCCCAAATGTAGTAAGCTAAGGTTATCTACCCATAGATAAGACTACTGCAGCACTGATTCATGTGATGTGCATAGTACAGTTGTGTAAGTAAACTTACCATAACAGTAGATGTTTGAATGACAACTGCTGCAGCAGCTGTTGCCTCCCTCCCTACATCCCCCTTTTTTTTTTTTTTTTTTTTGTGAGCTGTTTAGCTGTTTTTGCCAGGGTGTGGACTCTTAATTTTTGGTTGTTCTAGCCATTGTCTTTTCAGGGCTTAGCCTTCCTGTCTGTCTTGGCATGAAAGCTCTGAAGGTCTTGGTGCCCAAACCTGACTTTTTAGTGAGCTCAGCTCGAGCTGACTGATAGTTTGGGTACATCGAAGGTGCCCTGAAGCTTTGGAAGTTGGCTGGCTGTTATATCCTTGGCAGGATATAACCCATATAGCTAAGGCTACTACACCAGGGATCATTTGAATATCTACAGTTACGGTAAGCTTACTTACACAAATGCACTTTACAAATATTAGTTTTAAAGCCAGTTTATTTCCTGCACTGATACACTGTTGTCTGAGACATACTTCACAATCGTTTACTACTAGAAATCTGCACAAAGCCTAAAATAACAATGGGGAGACAAAGGACCAAACATAGGGACAGATTTAAAATTTTGCTCTTATAAACTTAGAAAGTTGCTAAAATAACAGATTTAGTGCTTACATGTATAGTATAAAGTCTGAAACTCAAGTATCTCTTATTATTTAGTGACTTCGGTCCTTGCTGATTTACCAGAAAACCACAAATTTTATGAAGAATAGACCAAAAATATGGGGCAAAAATCTGGACATTCTGTAAAAATCTGGACAGTTGAGATGTATGAGTCTGAGCACAGAATGACCATAAATTGACGTACTGCACAAAGGTATGGCCATGTGTGTTAAGATATCAAATAACATTCACGAGACAATTCAGTAGAGATTAACAATCTCCTTTATTGCACTGAAAGACACGTACATGAGAGACTCAGAAATTAAGATCCTGTCTCCTCGAACTACAGAAATCATCACACTTTACACATTTTTTCATTAAAAGCAACATCATTGTAACAGTTATAAAACTGCCACTGACCAATTAGAAATGAACACTACAGATTTAGTTTTGGTAACTAAGATCTCCTGTTTGTTTATGACATTCCATATTAGGCACGAGTTCCACATTCCTTGATAGAACTTTCTACTCAGAAAAATCTTACACTTTTCTAACCGTGTCAGCACTTGCTAATATTAGACAGGAAGCAAGCTAACAGATACATACTGATGGACATTTTGAAATTTCCATTCTGCTGGGGGGCAGAGCCTAGATGGCCAACTGAGAGCCGTGAATTTTGAGAACTCCATAAACTAGTATAATAATATAGGAAAGTGTTATTATTTTCAAGTTTAAAACATCAGACATCTATACATAAAGTACTAAACTACATAAATGTCAATTTTGGTGGAGCTATATAAAAATGTTCCTGTCAAGTAACTTGGAGATATATTGAGTCACTGAATATGGGCAACTCAAGAAATAACTCTTACAACTACATCTCTCAAAGTATCAATTGATATGGTACATCACGTGTCATCTGTTTTTATTTAAAAAAGTCTCTTAAACAACTGAGAAACAGTAATGATTTATTCAGAATGTTCAAAAAGTCCAATAATTCTTCACAAACAAAGGTAGGTTAAGATGGGTTACTATTTACATTATATATAAGCCAAACAAAGTAACATATAATGCAGACATAGAAGTTTCTGCTCTCCTACTCAAACCCAATGAATACTTATCTTGTTCATTTTTCATTGATTTTTACTTATAATAATTTAAGTAATTAATTAACTAATTCAACAAGGTACCATTCATCAGAGTTCAGACTCAAATGTAACAAATTAACATCATATTTAATAGCAGTAACAGTAGAGGGTTTTAAAAAATGTTGTCATGGAGACTAATGCCTTATTCAGTTAAAGTATGATTTAGAAATGTCATGTATATCCTGGTTAAATTATAGTAGCAAGCTGTTAGTACAAATGTCATTATTCTGTCTAAATATAGTTAATATCAATTATGGCAGGTATCACAGCTACAAGTGCTTTTTGATCAATCCTGATATGGTGTGCTTGGATGCAGCTGTGTCTGGCAACTAGTACAAATGTCATTATTATTCTGTCTAAACATAGTTAATATTAATTATGGCAGGTATCATAGCCTTGAGTGCTGTTTGATCAATCCACATATGGTGTGTGTGGCTGCAGCCATGTCTGGCAGCTAGCACACATGTCATTATTATTCTGTCTAAACATAGCTAATGTCAATTATGGCAGGTATCATAGCTTCAAGTGCTGTCTGATTAAGCCTGACATGGTGTGTGGATGCAGCTCTGTCTGGCAGCTGCTGTATGTTGCCATTTTCATCTCTGGGAAGCTGTGGGTTGCGACTTGTGATTGATGTTTACTGATGCTTGTGTATTAGGAAGAGAAATTTGGTGTTTTAGCCTGGATCCAGGGGAAGGGGGTGGATAAAACTGTTATTTGGGATATTTTGGAAGTGAATAGTTTGTTTATACATCTGCTGAGTGAGAGGTGGGAAGGCTGGAAGAATGTGTTACCTCTTGTTGTAGCGGCTTGTTGGGAGTTTTTTTTTTTTTTTTTATCTGTTTGCTCTCCGTTCTTTTCCTGGCTGCTGCTTTACTGAAAGGGAGGGAACTTGGGCTTGAAGTTGCAGTGAAGTGAGCTTTGCTTCAGGTAATTTGCGAGCCTCTGGTATGCAGTACACAGACACACTAACAGAAACAGATGCTCCCAGGTTGCTATGGTAATGGAGACAGAGTGACGATAATGCTTAAAGGCTCTGAGGAGCTCTGAGATGACTCTCAGCAATGAAGTTTTTGGTTTAAAAATATATAAATATATATATATATATATATATATATATATATATATATATATATATATATATATATATATATATATATATATATATATATATATATATATATATATATGTGTGTGTGTGTGTGTGTATAAAAGGGCTGTTTTAAACCACATGTATGCCTATTGATGGTCTCCCAACACTTCGTTTAGCTCATTAAGTTGATTCTTGATAAAAAAAAAATAAAATAAAATAATAAGCCCAATTTTATATTTAAAATTTATTTTGGTCCAAACACATTAAGGACTTACATAGGCATGGAAGTCTGAGTTATTGTGAAAGACTAAGAGCACTTGGTCTTGAGCAGTACCCTTTGCAGTGGTCTGGGAGGTGAGCTTGCTCCGACGTGTTGGGCATATGGGGATTGCTAATTCTAGGGGTGTTTGGGGTTGCTGGGAAGTCCTAGGGTGTCATCAGATTTCCTGTGTGGAAATATCTGTGGGAATGGAAGGTGTGTTGAGTGATTCATTAGCAGAGTGGCCACTGCATGGAACAGGCTGGTAAAATGGAACAGGACAAATATTGGTTTGGATATTTTAAGAGCAGCTTGGAAACACCACATGAACTAGTGAGTGGTATTCTGGCAAAACTGGATGGGCATTGTTTCCCGTGCTTGAAGTACTGATATGTGTGCATGTAAGGATGGAAATATAACAAATAAGAAACTAGAAGGGTCTCATAATTTAAAGTCTATAGACTGTATAAACATGCTTGGAAGGAGCTAATAATAAGAATAAGCATTACAGCTTGTGGTCTCTCAAATAACTAAGCAACAGCCAAAAAAATAAAACACACAATAGTTATGTAATGTATGATTTTAGTAAATCTAGACATAAAATATATAATCATCGTATAAGATGAAGCAGCCTGCAGAATTTAGATATTAAAGACAGGTTTTAATAACATGGGCTTGTGTATAATAACCTACTGTCTTAACTTGTCATAAATGACATACACTACATTGAACATCAAGGGGAAGCATGATGATTTTCTTATATAAGTAAATATGCATAACAAGTCATGTAATTGCTTTAACTTGAATTGTGGTTTTGTAAGCCATCTTGGCCATACATAATACTTAAGCTGTTACCAAGGTAACTAATGATGTTATGTTGTCCTATCTCACCTTCATTCTTGCTGGTTGGGTTCAGAGTTGATCATCTGTTCCAACTCAGCCGCATACCAAAGCTCGAGAACTTCTACTAGCTCGAGGCTACAATCTATCCCAGGATGCCTAGCAGCTGTTCCCCAGATCTCGTTTGCCACTTGAAGCATCGGGATTGTCTTCACTGGCTCAGGCTAGTAATTACCTTTATTATACATCTTTCTCTATATTTTTGACAAAAAAAACTTTCTATCAGAGTCTACTAATATCTTCCCTGACCAAGTAGTGTGCTTGTGTGTGTTGTTCTTATTACTTGGGTGTGTTCTTCGGTTGTTCCCTTTAGGGCCCCTTTTCTTCTTCTATCCCCGTAATGAATCCATTTAAGTTAGAGGATTCTTTCTCTTTAGCCTGTTTTTTCTTACAGGGCTTCTTCCCCTTTCCTTAAGGAGACACCATTTAAGTTAGAGGCATTTTCTTGGGTTGGATGAGATTGTCGTTTAACATAGTGACTTCTCCTCCTCCCAGCCTTTTCTTTCCTAGTAAAAAATTAAAAAAAAAAAAAAAAACTCTCTTTTATATTTGCTTCCATACTGTTGTTGTTATTGTTAGTGTTAGTGTTGTTAGCTAGTAGTTGGTTTCCTTGATACCTTTTATGATGTCTAAAGAATCTGTTAAGGAGTCAAGACAATCTGGATTTAAAAAGTGCAGTTCATGCACCCAGAAAATATCTCTAATGGACAGACACACAAGTTGTGTGTATTGTCTAGGAGCAGCCCACCTACAGGATTCTTGCTCCATTTGTTATGGGTTTAGTGCAAGGGTCCTACAGGAAAGAAAAAATAAACTCATTTTAAGGAGTTTGTTGAAAGGCCCTTTTGAAGAAGGTAATCAGGCCTCCTAAATCAGACAAGACAAAAAAGTCAGCTTCATCGGCTCCAGTGTCTGAGCTGTCAAGCAGTCACAAGGAACAAATATCTTCAGAACTGAAGGTTATCAGTTCTGACAAACCTGGCCTTCCCTTGGCTCCATCAGAGTCCTCAGAACCATCGTGGAGCCGAAAAAGGAGTCGGTCACCATCATTGGAACCAGTATGCTTGGTGCCACAATTTCCATTACTACAGTCAGTGGCAGGTAGTCACAGGTCATCGCCCCATTCCTCTCGGTCCTCCAGAAGTTTATCAGATGATGCTGTGGAGCGGGTGATGAAGAGTTTGCTGCAGACGCGGGCCCTGGCAAAGATTCTTTCAAGCCCAGCCCATCGGAATGTGGAGCTGACCACTGTACCTCAGGTGTCATTGCATCCTTCTCCAAGTCGGATGAGTTTAGAGCCAGAGTGTCAGGAAGTTGTTGTGCTGGAACCAGCAGAGCCAGTAATCACCCATGATATCTTGGCTCTGACATCTGTTCCAATCTCATCAATGCTGTCTTCCATTGAGGGATCTGGGAGCCTGCACTCCCTGGTCCGCTCTGGGGGGGAGATTCGAGTTGGACCCTTGTTAGAACCAACTCTCCCAATCGGTGCTATGGCACAGGTGAGTTTAGCGCCCACATCAGCCTTGGAGCCACCCTCCTCAGCACCGGGGAGATCTCTCTTTCCCTTGGGACTGGAGTCTCTCTCAGCCCAGAATCACGGTGACTCCACCTTCAGCTCCAGACACTCTTCCCCATAAAGGCCCAGTGTCTACTGCTTCATCATCCCTCCACCACCCCCAGAGTAGAGAGTCAGTGCCCAGGAAACCTTAATGGGTGGAACCCCCTCTTCCGATACCTCTGCAGAACATCCCCTAGAGGAGGTCCCTCAGAAGAGACAGTGTAAGAGGAAGCACATAGACCCCCCTTAGTCTGTCACTTTTGATACCAACTTAGGGGATTCGGAAGGTTCCCCATGTTCACCCTCTGAAGATGTCTCTTTTTCAGACATCCTAGAGATCCTTAAGCAGAGGGGCAGCTGGAAATCCCTCTCCCTGTCTGAGGATGAGTCAGGATACCTGGAGGCATTTAACTCTCACCCCTCCACCTCTTGGGTGTCTCAGCCCTTCGACCCACTCCTGGGTGTTGTAAATCCAAGGGTGTGGGACTCTTCGGAGTCAGTCGGCCCTGTTCTGAGGAGGTCAAATAAATTCATTATGGCCCCAGAGGATAGACAATACTTAACAAAGGGAGTTCCAGTAGATGCAGTGGTGGTGGCAGCAGCCACAAAGAAGGAGTTAGCTGAGACTTCTGCATCTGTCCATCCACCAAACAAGGAGTCTCATATGATGGACAGATATGGGAAATGTATGTTCTCCTTAGCGGCCTTTACCCTACGGTCACTGAATTACTTATCACATTTCACCAACTTCAGAGGGATCTCCTTAAAGAGCTAAGAGATACCCTACAAGGTGCTACAGCCCAGGGTTTATCGGATAAGATATATTCCCAGCTTGTGACCTTAACCTCGATTACGAATTCCTCCATGCGCCTCATTTCCTACATAGCCGATGGAGTGAGCAGGGCAGCAGGCACAGGAATAGGTCTTAGGAGGCATTCCTGGATGTGCTTTTGTGAGTTTGCTGAACTCTTCAGATCTTCCTTTTTTGATGCCCCTTTTGATGGCTCGTCCCTGTTCAGGCCAAAAGGAAAAAAGACTTTCACCAGGTGCGAACAAGATGGTAAGACTCTATCTGCCATCAGAGTATATTTTTCCGCCCCTACCAGACCTTATCCTAAAGATCAAAAGAGCGGGAACAATGTGGTTCCAGATGTCCAAAGGACCCTTGTTGGACACTCATGGTGATCCTTCCCCAGGAGCAGAGGGGGGAATAACAAAATGAAGACGCCATCCACGTGGCAGTGGGGGCCCCCAAAGCTAGGGTGACAGAGATATGTTTTCCGGTCGGCCCTTCAAGCCCTCCTGAAAGGAGGCCCGACTGTCCACCTCTGGAGGCAGTCGTGGGGAAGACTATCACTGTACCCAGAAGCCTGGTTACAAATGATTCAAGAAAAATGGGTACAGTCCATTATATCCAGGAGATACAACATTCCTTTCCACTGTCCACCTCATCCGTCAAAGTCTATCCCAGACATTCCACCTGGTCAAAGGGATCAAGCAACCCTAGAAATTCAAAGGTTGCTAGAAAAAAGAGTCATCCAAGAAATCCCTGCAGACCAAATCGGATCCGGAATTTACTCAAGGTTCTTTTGAGTTCCAAAAAAGACAGGGGACTGTAGACCAATATTGGATCTCAGCAGACTAAACAAGTCGGTAAAGAAAGCAAAATTCCAGATGGTAACACTGCAGTCTATACTCCCTTTTCTGGGACAAGACATTTGGATGCGCTCTTTAGATCTTCAGGATGCATACTACCACATAATGATGGACAGGCGCTCCAGAAGATGTCTATACTTCTGGCTGGGAGCCAGTCATTATCAGTTCAGAGCTCTGCCCTTTGGTCTCACTACAGCTCCCAGAGTGTTTACCAAATGCATGGCAGTAGTCACGGCTCATCTGAGATGTCAAGGATTCCAGGTGTTTCCATATTTAGATGACTGGCTCCTGACTGCCATCACCAAGCACCTACTAATCAGAGTGAGGGACCCCCCCCCATCCACCTCTGCTCAGATCTAGGCATTACTATAAATACAGAAAAATCTGCCTTGTTGCCATCACAGCATATTACCTTTATAGGTGCAGAATTAAACACAAATGACATGGTAGCAAAATTGCCTCAAGAGAGAATACAAATGCTATCCAGTCAAGTATCTATTTTACTAAAGAAGAAAAAGGTACAAGCAAAATTCATCCTAAAGGTCTTAGGCTCAATGGCAATGGCAATAACACTAGTCCGACTGGCATGACTACACATGCGGATATTACAGTGGCTACTCTTCACTCAATGGTCCATATAGGAGTTACCCATGTCTCACAAGATTCTCCTTATGGATTTCTGCAAGAGAGACTTACTATGGTGGCTTCAGTCCACTTAGGTAATGATGGGCAGACCATTTGCATTTCTTTAACCTGTCGCTACAGTAATCATGGATGCATCCCAGATAGGGTGGTGGGGCATTATCTGGGACAGACTGTCCAAGGGGTTTGGAAAGATCATGAGTACCATTTGCACATCAATGTCCTAGAGATGAGGGCAGTGCTTCTGGTGTTCCAAGCATTTTAGAACTCTCTTCCCATGAGGACTATTGCAGTTCAAATGGACAGTATGTCTGTGGTATGGTACATCAACAAACAGGGGTGAATCAGATCCTATCCCCTATGTCGAGAGGCCCAGGAAGTTTGGCAATAGACAATTTCTTCTCATCGCTTTCTGATGGCAACACACATCCTGGGGAAATCCAACGTAATAGCAGACAGGCTAAGCAGAGCAATTCTCATGCCTTACAAGTGGCCCCTGAATCAGGAAGTTGAAAATCAAATATTTCGCAAATGGGGCCAGCCTTGCTGTGATTTTTTTCCCCACTCCATTCAATGCCAAATGCAGCAACTACTTTGCTTTCATTTCCCCTCCAGGAGAGCCACCGAGGGATGCACTCATCCAGTATTGGCACCCGGGACTTCTTTATGCTTTTCCCCCATTTCCATTGATTCTGAAGGTGATTCAGAAAGCCAAGTCATTGAGTCGCAGGTTAGTTCTCATTGCTCATTACTGGCCTCATCAGATATGGTTCCCTTTCCTTTGGCCATGCCTTCAGGAGGACCCGTGGATCCTGGACAAAGTGCCGGATCTTCTGACGCATCAGTTAGGAATGCTCCATCCCACTCTTAAGAGCCTCAGGCTTTCAGCTTTATTTACTCCACTTCCAATCTTAGCCAGGCTTCCAGAATTATCCCCTGCAGTACACCACATTCTGGTTTCCTCACACAAAAAGATGACTAGGAAACTTTACACAAGCAAATGGAAGAGGTTCTCTTGTTGGGCAGACAAAAAAAACACATAGATCCCTTTACAGCCCCTATACCTGCAATTTAGGAATTTCTAACAGAAGTCTTTAATCAAGGGGCAGTGGCGGCCACTATACGAGTACAATTAGCCGCCATATCAAATTATCATGTGGGAGATCTTGGATCTAATGTAATGTCCCATAGATTATGCAAATCTTTCCTCAGGGGTACTTTTCTAACCTCCTCCTCCATGGGACCTAAATTTAGTATTATCATCCTTGATCCTTCCTCTCTTCGAACCACCATCCTCTTGCTCAGGAAAATTTTTATCTTGGAAAACCGTCTTTTTGACAGCAATTACTTCATCTAGGAGAGTTTCAGAGTTGCAAGCTTTGATTATCCACCCTCCATATTTGATTTTCCACAAAGATAGAATTTCCCTCAGGACAAATCCTTCTTTCTTGCCAAAAGTTTGTTCTGGAGCAAATTTAAACCAATCTATAGAATTGTCTGTGTTTTTTCCTAGCTATGGCAACAAGGCAGAATTTAAGCTTCACCAACTGGATGTGCATAGACAGTTGCATTTTTACTTGCATAGGACCAAATATTTCAGAAAGTCAGACCAGTTGTTTGTTTCCTATTCAGAAAATAAAAAAGGCATGGCAGTCTCAAAAGTTACTTTGTCCAAATGGTTTACTGAAACCATCACCTATGTCTATAATTCTCATAATAAAGAACTGCCAGGGAAAGTTAAAGGACATTCAACTAGAGCGGTATCTACTTCCATTGCCTTTCAGTCCAGACTCCCATTGGATTCAATTTGTGCTGCTGCTACATGGGTTAATCCTCACACCTTTATCTCTCATTACAAAGTAGATGTGGCCTCCCGGAACAGGGCATCCTTTGGTTCCACTGTCCTGAAGAGTTTATTCCCTTGAGCCACCCAAGAAAAAGGTGCTGGGGACTCTGTCCTAACCAGCAGGAATGAAGGTGAGATAGGACAACATAACGTTAAGAAGTTATGTACTCACCATAATGTTCCATGTTTGCTGTCCAGTATCTCACCTTTATTCTTGCGTCCCACCCATCCATTTCCCTTCCTGGAGGATCTAGAGGGCTTTACAATTGGCAAATATGGTCTGATTCCCTTCTTGGCTGTTTACCTTTATGACCAATATATTTCATAAAAATGTATTTTCTGCATATTAGCATACACTAGGGAGTAGTCTGTCAAACGTGATCTGGGGAACAGCCGCTAGGCATCCTGGGATAGATTGTAGCCTCGAGCCAGTAGAAGTTCTCGAGCTTTGGTATGCAGCCAGGTCGGAGCCGTGGATTGGCTCCAAACCCAACCAGCAAGAATGAAGACGAAATACTGGACAACAAACATGGAACGTTATGGTGAGTACATAACTTCTTTTTTTATACAGGACATCAAACTGACAAAGATGTTCAAGGGAAACAATAGAAGTCTGAACTAGGAATGTCACAGAATGTAATGATCACATTCTGAACAAATACTATTAAATTGACAATAATCACCAGTTTAACCTTTACTGATTATACAAAATAGAATGTTGCCATTTAAATCTAAAAATTTTTAGTATATGCCATAAAATGGCAATTTATAAATATGGAAAGAGAATTTGTAATCATTAATCACAATAAGTGATTTTCTTTTGTTTTTAACCTATAATTTCACTCATTCTATGATAAGAAATGACAGATATGAATATCCTTATGTGTAGAAAATGGGGGGAAGAGGGATACACTGATAATTAAAATGCACTAACTTTCATCAATGTTCACATAAAACAAACTTGATGCTTTAAGTAAGTTAGCAACAAAGTGATTACTTAAATGTTGGCAAACAATGAAATATAACTTCTGATATATCCAGTAAAATACAATGTATTATAAACATTAGGTATAAATATTATTACCATCTATTTATATTAAGTAATAAGTTTTGAAAGACTTCATCAATAAGGGTGAATATGTTAAATAACTGTGTGCTATAATCTTTTACTGAAGTTTTATATATGATACATCCTACTTTACTATGATTGAATTGCTTGTCATCTATCTTTCATGTAAATATTAATCGCTGATACAATTAGTAGACATTTAAATTGTATTAGAATTCTATCTAATCTACAATAGTACTATATCTGTTCAAAATAATATAAATATTGCTTATTCCTATTACAAATATTCTCCATATGATAATTCAATTTATGTAGCTCAGATGTTCTAGATCGGGTGCCTTCTGTGAGGAGTCTGCATGTCCTCCCTGTGGTCACATGGGTTTCCTCTGGGTGCTCCAGTTTCCTCCCACATCCCAAAGACATGCTGTAGGTGTACTGGACACTCTAAATTAACCCTAAGCGTGGGTGCATGCCTGTGTGTGCCTTATGTGAAATGTTGGGCGCCGGGCTGGCAACTCAACACCATAAAACTCTACTGCCAGTCATGAGCAAACAGGTGATCCACTGTGGTGACCCCTAACCGGGAAAAGCTGAAAGAAGAAGTTCTGGATTGTCGAGGTATGAGTGATAATCTGATGGACTTAGGTTTATCCATCAGATTAGGAATGATTTTCATTCCATGGCTAGTGCAGATCTTAGTTTTGTTAACATTTATTAATTTAAATTTATTTCACAAAAACATTTCTAGTATGCCTGACCACAACATTACTTTATTGGTAAACACTCAAACTATAAAACTGATAATGTCCTTTAAAAGCTCAAACATATACTTTATAGGTATCAGAGGAAAATGTTTAATAGTGACGATAAAACAAAAAATACATGGTCTAATTAACCTAAAATGGATTTAACTTTATTATCTTTAAATACCAATGCTTAAACAATCCTAGGAAGAGATCAAATCTACTGAAATATTTAAAACTGAACAAAGCACAAATTTCCTTCCTTCAAGAAACTCATTTCAAAACAAATGACAATTACAAATGGAATCCTAAGGGATATATGATATTGGCGCAATCCACTTATAAGACAAGGACAAAAGGGATAACAATTTGATGGAAAACAAATGTGATTAACCCAGAAATAATTTCTAAATATGAAGAAAGAAGGCCTTATGGCATTAGTAATAGTTAAATATAATAACAGATTATGGACCCTAGCCAATCTATACTGGTTCCCAGGCATTGGAACAGGAACTGTTAGAAGCACTTGGATTTCATTTCCAATAATTATAAAGGCAACTTAATATTAGGAGGTGATTTTAACTGTATATTTGATATTTCTGAAACTAGAAATAAAAGACCCATGCGTACATCTGCTGTATCAAAAGCTTTAAACAAGAAGGTAGAATCATTTCATCTTGTAGATACTTTCAGGTTTAAAGAAGATAAATCTTTGTTGTTTTCCTGTCAAGATCACAGATTTGGTACCCAAACTAAAATAGATAAAATATTTGCTGTCCATGACTTACACTCTAAAATCATTAATTTCTCAATCACTCCCCGCCCCTTTTCAGACCACAATTCATTGGTACTAAAACTTCAAAATGGGTACACACCATTAATCTTTAACTCCAGAATTCTAGCATATATAACTAATATTAAAAAGTTCAAACCCTGGTTATTATCTGAATTACAGTTCTTCTTAGATATTAATTACACCACAGAGAGAAATAAAATAATGATATAGGACTCATTAAAAGCTTACATATATGGTAAAATCCTATCTTGGTGTAAAAAAAATCAGAGAATGGGATTCTGAATTATTAGATCTACAATCCAAACATTTGTCAGAAAAAGCTGAAAAAAATCAAAATCATTTGGAGATGAAAAAGAAAGTAGAAATATTAAACAATAAATACAATGAAATTCTATCACATAAAACTAGTTTAGTTTTAGAAAAACTAAAAATTAATACCTTAGCCAATTCTCCCAAATATCTACATAATCTATCCATAAGAATCAAAATAAAATCAAAAGCTAATAACATTAAAAGTATCTTCCATGAAAAGAAATGGAAAAATGTCTCGGATATAGCTGACATTCTTGATGCCTATAGAAATCACTATATAGAACATTTCCCAAAAGAAAATATACATATTGATCAATTAAATCTAGATGAAAAATGTTCTAATATTAAAAAAATACCAGAAAAATGAAAACTAGATCTGCAATCACCCATATCCTACAGAGAAATTAGATACAATAAAAGAGGGTAAAAATAATAAAGCTCCAGGTATAGATGACATAATTATGGAAATATATAAACTTTTTCCTTCAAAGATACTATCCCTCTTCCATAAAACTCTATTAAAAATTCAGTCACAAGCTTTAATACTACCTATTGGAGATATTATTTTATCATACCTATCCTAAAGGAAAACAAATCCCCAAACCTGTGTACCTCATATAGAATTATATTGTTATTAAATAATGACTATAAGATATTTATGACAATATTAACTAACAGAATGAAAATACCACTATCCAAAACAATAAATAATGATCAGACTGGATTTATATATCATAGACACACACATGACAATATTAAAAGGATCATTTCTTTTATAGATTATGCTAATAAAGAAAATAAAGAAACACTCATAATTGGCTTAGATATAGAGAAAGCCTTTGATTCCCTAAATTGGGACTATTTATTCAAAATCCTAATGTTATTTGAATTTCTTGCATCCTTTGTTTATTTCCTAAAGAATATATATACAAATAATTTAGCGTATATCAAGTTAGGTCCTTTTACCTCTGAATCTCTACATATAACAAAAGGCACTAAACAAGGATTTCCCATGTCACCGATTCTGTTTGCTCTGGCTATTGAAATATTGGCAGATTCAGTTCATAACAATATAAAAATCAAAGGAATACATGTTTATGAGCAATACAGTTCTAAAGTAATGCTATTTGCTGATGACATATTACTAACATTATCTAATACAAAAGAGACATTAGAAGAATTAGATATATTAATTGACAAATTTCACATGACTTCAGGACTCCATTTCAATAAATCAAAATCGATTTTTTTTATTTTTAAATAAAAAAAAATAACTCCAGACTAAGGGGGATCACATCATAGGAAAACAAGAATGTACTTTAAAATATCTAGGAATTGAGTTATGCAAGGATAATAATGAATTAGTCTAAAAAAACTACAATGATATCATTGACAGAATTAAAATCTCTGTGGAAAAATGGAATAAAATAATATTAATATTTGAAGATGGACTACAGTTAATAAAAATGGTTCTACTGCCCAAGATCCTATATATAGCATTGGCAGTACAACTGTTACCAGAAAGGAATATACTTAAAGAAATACATTTCTACCTAATAACATTTTTATGGTTTCCCAAAAGAAACAGAATAGCTTTAATGCATCATATCAAACCATGGAAACAGGGAGAATTAAACTTTCCTGATATAGAAATATATATAAAACATCAATACCTGAATCAATCTCAGATTGGACAAGTCCAAATTACTCTGCAAATTGGAAAGAATTACTAACTGTAATACCAATAAATGAATTTGATTTACAAAAAAATTTCAAATAAATAAAAACAATTTGCCAGGGCACATATTATGTATTAGTATACAATATAACATAACTAAACCCACTAAAACTCATATGATTAATTATTACATTGACTCATTTAGGAAAATTATTAATGCAAATATAGATTTAATCTTTTAACACTATTTATAGTCACAAAAAACTTTTCACATAAAAATATATAGAGAAATTATTAATTCCTGGGAAAAGAAAGGATTTGTTTGTTGGCTTCAATGTATCAAAGAACTAAAGGTTTTGATATGCAAGTAATAAAAACAACATACAAAATTCCACAACAGGACTGGCTAACTTTACAGAGTATTCTCTCATATTCACAAGATTTAAGTAGAGTAATTAACAATTCTTTATTTAAAGAAATACCTAAATTTATGAAATACATGTATGAAATCATTGAAATAATCATATATAATGACTTTGACATGGGAAACAATACTTCAAAATGTTACAAAATATTGATAAACTATAAAATAACACCCAAAACCTCATATTGGAAATATATAAGAAAAGGACACTCAATACAGTTAACTGAAGATATTAAAACAAATATCTTATTACTGATAAAATATACATCATTTACAGGCTACTGGAAAGTTTTTAATTGGAAATACTTGCACAGAGCATTCTTAATCCCAGACATAATCAGTAAAATTAGTTCTTCTACAAAAGGAATATGTTGGAGATGTGAGCAAGATTGGAATCACGTTTTTTTTTTGATTGTGTTAAAATTAAGCCATTTTGAAATGGTATTAATAACTTTCTACAAGCTTTATTTAATGAATCATTTTATTTAACTAAAGCTCTTGTATTATTAAATGTGAACGAAGGTCCTCATTTGAATAGATCAAACATGCATCTAGTATGGACTATACTTGCAATTTCAAGGAAGCGTATAACAAGAAGATGGAATACAAACACAATACCAACTTTGGAAGACTTCTACAGCCTACTAAAGACCACAGCATTATTGGAAATTAAAATTAAAGAACTAAGAATTTATCCAAAGCCATTTATCAACAACCCTTGGGGAAAAGTCTTATCACTGATTGACACTATACAATAATTGATCAGACACTCTGAGAATGGATTGGACATACTTATAAAGCAACTGTATACATTAAGATCTGTTATAGTGTCAGGCTAATGTAAATAGTGTACATAGTTATTTAAGATACATGTAAATACTATGGAATTCATTCAAATGTATTTGAAAAATAAAAAAAAAATTTTGAGAAATTTCATTCTGCTATGAAAGCATATTAGAAGTGAAATGCAAGCGCTAACATTTTCCCTTCCCTGTACTTCTCACTATTCACCTTCCCCCATCTAATGCTGCAAAGCATCACCCATATCATAATACTTGTTCACGACTGGGCAATGACTACAAGTTTTCAGATGAATGGACACTTTTTCACACATTTCTTTCTGTCCCTGATGTACACAAGCTGCACAATTGTTTCAAAAATGTAGTCTTATTTACAATGAAAACATACCTACTTCTTGATGGAACAAAAATGCAGTCTGAATACTGTAAATAATCATCAGTAATGCATTCAATACTATGTATATTTGCAAATTCCCCGCTCCTTTATATAGATTATTATATATATCTTACTAAAATCTTACAATACTTTATTTTCATCTACTGTGATGCTATGATCTTAGTTAATAGTGGTCAGTGGAACAGTTTCAGTGAAGTGCAAATTGACATCCTTTTGGGACTCTTAATAATTTTAAAATGTATGCTTTAAGCATAAAGAAAAGGAGGGCTAACATAATTATCATAATGGCTATAGTATGAAAAACTTTAAAATCTCTCTTCCCTATCCAGAGAAAAGGTTGGTTAACAATGCCCATTGGGAGCTCTCAGCCTCTTTGGCATGCAAATACTCAGCAACTCTTTGAATTATTTCTAGCTACGTTTGGCACTAGTATTATTGGGAATAAAACAGCAGCACTCTGTTTGGATGAGCATGTATGTACCCTGTTTAGAAGTGAGAGTAAAGTCAAGTGCCATGCGAATCTGTAACACTACACAGTGCATTGTAGTCAGTTCTTAGGTCATCAAATTCATAGACTCAGAAGTAGAATTATTTAATATTTCCAGAAGCTTAGATAATTTCCTGAATTCTCAGATTGCTTTCACTGCCCTGCAAGCAGGTATAATACTTGCCCAAGAAATGACCACATCATCAAGATCCCTATGAGCAAACCTTTAAAACCAGTTTGTAGTACAGTATCCTGATAGACCCAGGAGGCATCTGTTTTAACAACTGGGTTAGGAATGTCTTTAGTGTCTCTCCTGCAATGAGCATTGCAAATCTTTTCTTTAAGTAGCTGTATGCCAGAGAGCTGGAATAATGCAACTAGTATAACAACAACCAGACCAGTCAGTAGATAATCAGAGATAAGCTTGGCTTCCACAAGTTTAATAATATGCATGTAATGCTGCCATCCACAGTCCTCAGGCCTTGTCATAAATGTTCCTTGTAATACTACAAGTACTACTTCTGACAAAAAGTCTTCCATTTTTTTTTTTTTTTTTTTTTTTTTTTTTACAATAACAAATATATCCTTTGGAAATCATAGTTGGTTGAAGCAGCATTACATTAAAGAGGTAAACCATGTTTACTCTTCCAGTTTTTACCAAGAAAAACAGGCAAAATGCAGTATGAATGCCTGAAACAGTCACTGGTATAGGAATCAGTGGAATACCTCCATCATGTCCAGTAGGAATATGCGCACAAGTGCAGCAGTTGCTTAAGGATCTGTGCACAAGTATGAAAGGCAGCAGAAAAAGTATTAAATTGAGGATGCCATTCAGGTGCTCTTGATTCATTTCTACCCAAATGCCTGTCTCTATTTTATAGCAAAGCCTGTGTATCTGTTAAGAAATTATTCAGTATCTACAGCTCTAATGGTCACAGAGCATGATGCACAGACATAGTAGTGATGATTGGTCCTCAGGAAAGCCAAACATGTTGGGGATGGAAAGGGTTGCAAAGAAATTGTAAACATGAATGTTGGCCAGGCTGTTGATTGTGGAAATTAATCAGTCACCAAAAAGTCATCAGCCAAGGGCCTTAATCAGAAAAGGGAATGTTGTCTGGAAAAGACAATGTCTAAATCAGTATTCAAAAGGCAGGATGAATCAGTGATGTTGGAATTTAAAGCAAGAAAAACTGTTGTTGGACTTGAAGAAGAATCACTGGAAAATGAGTCAGACCTGGATGAGGCAGCAGAGTCACAGTGTTTAACTTCCTGGGCAGGCAACAAGGGTCGCTTAACTGCATTCAGTTCTGGATGTGAGCTGGATGGCAGATGTGGAACCTGATTGGAAGGCCAACAGTTCACAAGGAGTTCTAGATTTGGTTTGGATAGCAAAACATCATGGGCTGTCATCTGATGACAATAGGTTCTGCTGGTTCATACTGATTTAGGTGGGAGTCCCTCACAGTGGATGACAGCAGTTGTGAGCAAAACCACATCTGGGGCTAATTGAGTTTCTTCAGGAATGGACTTTAATGTATACCTATTCTGTGGGTCGCAGGTCATGGTAATCATGATGCGGGGGAGATTGGGCTGCATGCAGAATGATATACTATTGTATTTCTGCAAAAGAGAACACAAGGATTTACAATAGGAAAGTATGGTCTCAATCAATAATTCTGGGGGGGGGGGTGTTGGAGGTATTGGTCTTCCCATGAGAATTTCATGAGGGGAACATGTTCTAGGGGCACTAACTGCACTTCTAATACTAAATAAAGCTAAAGACAATGCTTTTGGCCACTTAAAATCAGTTTGCATACACACTTTAGCTTGTCTAAGCTTAATAGTTTAATTAGCTTTGTTTACTGTCTCATAAGCCTGTGATCTAGAGGGACAATGAAAGTTTAACATTTAGTCTACACAGCTGCTGTATTACTTGACTAGTGAAATGAGATCCTTGGTCTGACTGAATACTACAGGGAACACCAAATTTGCGGATGATTTCATGTAACAATTTCTTCACTACCATGTACGCATCATTCTTCACACATGGTGCATATGCCCATCAAGAAAAACATGTCAGTTATTACTAACACATAGTGAAATTTTTGTACCTGAGAGGAAGTTTAATAAAGTCCCACTGAAGGGCACAGAATGGTCCCCCAAGGCTGTTTTATTGATTGAACAGGTACGGCATTGATTTAGACACATTATTTCTAAGCAAATTACACAAGTATTTACAAAATGTTGAGTGACTTCTGAGAGATGAGGTGCATACCAATCAGTGGAAATCTGTTTTTAACTCCCAGTGGGTGTGGCTTAAGCCTTAAAAAACATTACGTTATCACTTTTCAGTTCAAACAAATATTCAAATCTCTGGAACCATAAGTGTTACTAGAAAACTGTAAATGGCAAACCATTCTGAATAAATGAATCTTTATTTTAGTGGCTTTCATTCAGTTTGATGCTTTAAAATGGATTTTATAAGTCAAAATAAAGGCAGTGAATATATGAACAGCTTATGATATCACAGTAGCCATTCAAACAAGACACATACTGCCAGCAGGGTTTTCTTCATACAGCTGTGAGCTTTCATATGAGGCTGTGCAGTTCTGTCTGTTATCTGAATGCTGAGATATTTAGAGAGAGATGAAAATTATTACAATACAAATAAACAGCATACAAATAATATTAAATATCTATTTGGCTTCATTAGACAGAGGTCAAATATCAATACAGTTGTGCTTGCCATCATGTATGCTTTATGGAGAAATCTTCTGATAACTTTTCTATAGCAAAGTTTGGAATTATTAATGTAAATTTGAACAAGCAATATTTGATGATGAGAGGTGTCAGTAGCCTGGAGGTGCACTTAGCTGTAATGTGTTAATGTATTTTTCCCCAAATGAAAAGCAAGTGATAGGTTTTGACCAACTGATTTAGAAAATTTAGTGGGGCTACTAGCTGACTGTGTGGATGGCACCACAAAAGGTCCTGTAAAGGAAAATTATTTTCATTCAATTGTTTCAAAATATGTAGCTTGAACACAATAAGACAATCTAGCCTGCCTTGCCACCATATCAGCAAAAGTCTTACTCTTGGTAACAAAAGAATTATCAGATTGATGCATGGCACATTTCACTATGGCTGTCTCTTTTGATGTGTGGCACATTTCACTATGGCTGTCTCTTTTGATACGTGGCACATTTCACTACGGCTGTCTCTCTTAGTAATAATATAGTAATAATATAGCATCTAACAGTTCGTTAACAAAAACAGCATTTTTAATAACTACCCCTTACTGATGTTAGATAACCCCTTTCTTTCCAAAGTGTAAAAAAATTATATGCAACACCATTAGCATAGTGAGAATCAGTGTTGATGCTTACTGAATGATCTTTGTCAGTTTTACATGCTTCAATTGTAGCTACTAATTCAGTTACTTGAGCAGATTCATTTCCATTTAATGGTCTAGTTAATAAAATGATGTCTTCCATTCAAACAGAAAAGGATGCTATGGGTTCACCATCATCTCTTTGAACACAGGAGTTATTTTTGAAATAGATGTGAACTGAGTTCTGCAAAGGAACATCTTTCAAATCCAGTCTAGGAGGAAGCACAGTGTTAGCACCAATTAAATAATTGTGGATTCTCCGTCATCTGCTGTAGGGATTAAAGAAGCAGGGTAAGTACTGTTATGAAAGCAAAAAGGGCATTTTCATTCCAACAGATGATGTGAGGACTATAATCCTAAATATTTATTAGGATTGTCTAGAAATACATCACCAGTATACAATAAACAGCACAGTTTACATATTACATTTCTACCTAACAGATTTAAATGGTCTGAATTTCCTACAATAAAAGCCTGCTGTTCTTTTAATGGACCAATTTGAGTAGTGACAAGTTTAGTTTCTGGATAGTCTATAGATACTCCGGACACACACACACACACACACACACACACACACACACACACACACACACACACACATGCACACACACCCTGAATCGTGTATTTAGAAAGTGGAAGATGTTTGGCATTTGCCGAAGTAATCATAGACCTAGTAGCTTCTGTATGCACAAGACATGGGACAGATGTATTTTTCACTGTAACATTGACAAATGGACCATTTTGATCAATCGGTACCAAGGGAAATAACTGTAGCTCCTGCTCATAGCTGTCCTAATGAGTTTGCTGCCACACTGGTGGCTGCCAAGTAGTGCTCCATATGGGAGGGTTTTTATCAGGTTGCCTTGGCATTTGTTGGTGACATTGATTGCTCAACAACAAGTGGACATTCATTTCATCAGTGCCCTTTTTGACCTTAATTAAAACAAGCGTTTGATCATGGTGCACCTTGCGGTGCCTGTGATGAGTCAGGGGGATAACAGTTTTGCTGATACTGTCCTGGGGTAGCTGAAAGAATTTGACTCTAACTCTTCCCCCATGATTTCTTCTTCTCTGTCTCCATCCTTGGAAGTTGATATTGAAGTTCTGAAGTTGAATATCCTCTGTTTCTTTTGTTCTTTTTCTTCCCTGAGGATATTGTTGGCTACATATTGTGCCTGATTTGCAGCTTTATGAAAGACTAAACTTGGCCAGTTCAAACAAACCATTTTAATCTGTTCTTGTATGAGTGGTAGGAAGCTCTCTACAAGCACTGTTGATAAACCACTGACTGCCGCACCTTACCTAGGCTCTGGATGTGCAGAGAAGGTTTCAAATGCATCTATCATCTGTTGCAGATATGCATCACTAGATTAATTCTCTTTTGTAATCAATAGTTTTATTCTTGTTTAGTTACGGGCAGGGTACATGCTAAGGTAATGACTTTTAAAAGGTTATTACTAGCAGCAAGAAATCTGTCATCTATATGTTTCTGAATACTGTCACCTAGGGTAGATTTTTCCATACTTTCCTAAAACTTTTGGGAAGTGTGGAGGCATTTAGTACATCTCTTATGTCTTTGATGGTAGGGTTTTGCAAATGCACGTCCTTCTAAGATTTGCATACTTTGCTGAATCTGTTTGAATGGGTGGGAGAAAATTTACAATGGTACCTCACTTATAGAAGGCTCAGACTCACAATCTCTAACTGCTGCAGGGCTTGGTACTTGATGCAAAGGGTGCATCTCTGTGGAAGGTATATCAGAATCAGTAGAGGAGTCAGATTCTGTCTCTTCTCCTGCAGGTTAGCTTGCAGGGGATGTCCACTGATATTCCTGCACATCGATAACAATTAAAATTGAGTAAAAATGTGCTTAATTTTACCGAAAGTGCTGGCTGACTTTTATTAGGAATTTATTTTAGCTTTCTCCCATTTATGTTTGTGATACAATTGTTTCCCTTTATTAGTTATATGCATTAACATTTGGTCTGAAGACCAAAACTGTTTGATGTTGTTGATGAAATCTAGCATTTTTACCCAACGGGAAGTGCTGGAATCAACTTGGGATGTTGAGAGGGGAATGGCAGTTGTTTCTGACAAACTATACACAGGTGGGTCATGAGGTGGAGGAGGTTCAGAAGGTAATGGAGGTCAGTCATCATCCGATGATTTTTGCCTGTGTGAGTGATAATTTCTCTAACTGTGTTAAAGGATACGTGCCCCAGGAATGGAGCTTTTGTTCTGCACATTTTTGCGAAATGTTAACTGTTCCTGAAGCTGTGATTTTAACCTAACTGAGTTATAGTTTAAGCTTCTAACTACAGATTCCTTTTCCTTATTTTAGCGTCTTCTTCTTGCCAGTCATTAAAAGATGACCAGCAAGAGACTGGTACCTTGTCACCCTTTTACTTCAGTTTATTTTTTTAGATTTTCCAAAATATTCTTATCAGAAATACCTTTTTCTGGAAACTGTAAAGCGCTATCATTTCTCATGGACTATTTCGCCAAATAATTGTCTCTGCCATATCTATTAAACATATACCTGCCTGGAGTCCTAAACTGTGGCTCCGTAACAATGTTTGTATTGGCACCTGTTATATAAACTCACTCCTGTATTAAAGGGATAGATCTATGACCATAACTAGGGTCACTCACAGTCGCAATGAAGGATCCTTTGTTCCTTTTTTATATTTTAATCAGAACCTGCTCTCACTCTTGAGAAGGACGTTCAGTCCATCTACTGAGGAAACACAGTCCCTGTGACAAGGAATCTTTGTCCTTGCATATATTGATTAATATCCCAATAACTCACAGTTATACCTAAAGCATTAACAGCAACTTCACCAGGCAACTGAATGGATGCCAAAACAAAAATACATATAAATCCAACAGTAAAAATCCAGGCAATTCAATTGCCTTATAAAAAATAATACTTTATTCCACAAGGAAAACTTTCAAGTCATACAGACTCCTTCTCAATGCATAGAATAATTAATTCACATCACTTCTAATGCAAGTTTTCAATAAAAATGCCACCCTATCACAACCAAACTACACATCACATGACACAATCTAAAAGCTATTTTAAAAAATACAGAACAGTTGATGCAACTACATATGAATATCTTAAAATAAAAATATAGACGTGTGTATATAATTTTTTTTTTTTTATTTATTTTACATTTGTTGACCGGGCTAGTCTGGCTGGATACATGTCCATTTTCAGCAGAGGCCCGAGGAGAAAAGCTCCACTATATACTAGTAAATAAAACAGCACATTAAGAGACTAAAATGTAAGTAACTACATAACTATTCCAGCAATTTAACAGAACAGTAGCAATTTAACAGAAAAAAAATACAATGAGGATCCCTAATCCCATACTCTTTACAGTAGCAGGAATTGTAATGAAAAAAATAAACAGACACTAGAGTCTATACAATATTTACAGTATTAACAGATATAATAAACATTTTGTGCCAGAGCAAATAGTTTTAAGACCCAGACTTGTACAGTAGGAATCAAAATACAAGGTTTAAATAGAAGGTGAGATAACAGGTTGCAGTAATATATCTAGTGTAAATGAGAAAGTGACATCATAGGAATAGTAATATCCATGTGGATGCCAGGAGAGCTGCAGGGGAGGAGTAGTAATAATGAGAGAGACAAGTAGAAAAGATGGATGTATAGCAACAGGCAAAGGAGGGAACTGTAATGGAAGTTGGATGCTGGGGTCAGTCAGGATTTGAGCAAGGGCAAAGCCAGTGAGATTTGAAATAGTTCTTTAATTGTTTCTTAAAAACTTGTGATGAGACTAAAGTAGTCAGTTCAATGGGAAGTTTATTCCAGTATGAGCCAACATAATTTGTGAACAAGGAGTCACCAGATTTATTGTGTGATTTGAGAGTAGCTACTAGCAGTTTGTTAGCTGAGCGAAGGGAAGTAAGATTCCTGTAAGGAGCAACAAGGTTGTTAAGTATGGGTGTATTAGTAGGGTAATAGAGAATTTTATGGGTGATAACTAATTGATGTAGAAGAATAAGATTTTGAAGTTCAAGCCAGCCAAGTTGAGATTAACACAATGATGGGTACGAAATGGGGAGCCTGTGGCAAACCTGGCAATGCTATGGTAGGATGTGGCTAGTTTCTGAATGTTAGATTTTGATAGGTTGATAAAAGACAGAGAGGCATACAATAATGTAGAGATGAGATGAATTTGGGCTACAGACACCCTGGTAGTTGCTGAAAGAAAGGTTTTAAGTCTGTAGAGGGCACCTATCTTTTTATTAACAGCTTTGATGGTTAGGTTGATGAGTTAATTCAATGAATACATAACTAATAAACAATTTTAAATAAAACAATCACTATAGCACTGGTTAAAAATTATTCATACCTCTGTTTACACTTGAAAATAGGTTGTGTACCATTTATAGTATTTAATACTGGTGGTGAGTCAGCTCTGAAATAATGAATGCATTTGTACTCAGCTAATTCAGTATTATTAACTAAATCATTCTTTGTTTGTGCATACAAACTTTCTGGAGCACACTAAATTTAAAAGTATGCTCATTACCTTGCTGTATGACATGTTTACTAAGTGCATTCATATCAATATGTCTATGAATATCTGATAAACGGGACCCTATCCTTTCCTTAAGCTTTTGGTTCATTGTTCCTTTGTAAAAAACATTCACATTTTTATGCAGTTAGCAAAATATATAACATTCTCAGTGTGACACATCGCAAACACATTAAATCTAAAAATCTGTTTAGTAATGGGGTGTACATATTCATCATCCAAACTGATGTAACTGCAATAAACACAACTTTAACATGGAATTGTGCTTTTCCTATTAATAGAGAGTTCTTTTATTTGACAGTATGCTTGATCTTTATAACACGGACGCTGTTTCAAGTTCTTTTTTTTTTTTGTATACAAACTGTGGCTTCTCACCTACTAACTTTTTAACTTCAAGGTCAGAATTCAAAATAACCCAGTTGTTTTGTATTATTTTTCTAATCAAAGTCATATGTCTATTAAACTTTGTTATATATCCTGTAAAATAATTTCTATTATCCCTGTTATTCCTAGAAATGGTACTAACATTACAGAAATAAGGTTTACCTAACCTTTCACATTCTGAAATCACAATTTCCATATTATTCTTTATCAACTCAGGATCATACCCGATTGTATGAAAATCAATGGCCATACTCTCCATTTCATGCAGAAAACTCTCCTTTGATGTATTATCTACTGTCCCTTAAGAAATGGCTTCTGACCACACTTTTGTAAACATGCCTGGCATACATACTGTTAGAGTGTATGTGCCTAGTAGTTTGAACATTTTTTCTGTGTATCATGGTATCACATCTTTGGTCTCTAAACCATAACACTAATATTCAAAAATGACTTTTTTCATAAGAGTATAGATCAAATATAAGAAAATCAGTAATCTTCTGTAAATCATTAACAAAGTTTTTAAGAGAATCAATACTGCCAATCCAGATAAAAGATATGTCATCCACAAAGCATTTGTGAAGTAGCAAATTTGCAGAGATGCTACTAAATATATTAATATCTTTGTATCTGGAAAGGACAAGATTGGCATAGCTATTTGCAGCTGGGGTACCCATTGCTACACCCGGTAATTGATGGAAGAATTCATCATTGAACAAAACGATGTTATTATTCAAGACAATATCTAACACAGGACAACAAAAACTGCTGTATGTACATAAGAATTCTCTAACAATCTGTATTGCAAATTCATTAGGAATAATAATGAATAATGATTTAATATCTATAGTGACCAACACAATATCATTCATTAAACTACCTTGAGACCAACTATATAAGGTATTCAGAAAATCATTTGTATCCTTAATATAACTCTTACTGTATACTAATAGATTATGTAACTGAAGTTCTAAATATTTTGATATGGCTGTAGTTACCCAATGGTTATCTGAAACTATAGGTGTTATAAGTTGCATGGTCATATTCTTATGGATCTTAAGCAACCCATAAATAACCAGAATACCAGGACTGGCAATATACAAATAATTATATAATTCAGGGCAAATCGACAGATCCATCAATAAATCATAAAGATAAGATTTTACTTTATATATTACACTACTGTAAAAGTCCTATCTACCTTCCTAAATATACTAGAGTCTAATATTATCTCATGCATCCAAGTAGTATATTTATCACTATTTTCCCACACTTATCAGCTTGTTTAATAATTATACCTTCCACAGTACATAAATTATGCAATGCTCTTCTTTCATCTTGACTAAGGTTATAAAACGTGTTCTTATTAAGCTCAAAAAATACATTATAAATTTCACGTTCACACATATTATAAAAAGATTTAATGGTGGCTGTACTAAGAGGGATAAAAGTGCTATTGTGTTGTAACTCATGGCTAGTAGTAGTGGTATCATTTTTATACAATAGTTGTAAACCTAAATTGCAAACAAAGAGTCTTAACTCTGTGAGGGAATAATAAAGATCACCCTCTGTTGATGGAATAAATGTTAAGCCTTTGTCCAAAAGTGAGAGTTTAGCTTACTAAAAGAATAGCTTGATTAACCGACTACAGTAAACCCCACATTATTTATTTTTTTATAACTTTGCTTCTGGTAGTTGGTCCTACCTGCGTGAAGGTTAGTGGTCCCATTTGGGTCTGTGTAGTTAGTCCCATATTCATAGCTGCTTCTCTTCCATAATTACTTGACCTTGTCTTGCTGCATCCTCGCAAGTGCTTTCGTATCTGTAAGGGAAGTTGTAGGTGGATCCTTGATGGTTCTAAAAAAATACCCTCAACTTGCTATTGATAGTTCTCATAAACACCAGCATGCCTAGCCTTCTTTGATATTGCACCAGCATCCTCCGTCTCCTTTGATATTGCACTGACATTCTCAATCTCCTTTGATATTGCACCAGCATTCTTGATCTCCTTTGATATTGCTCTGACATTCTCAACCTCCTCTGTTATTGCATCAGTGTTCTCAATCCCCTTTGATATTGCATCAGCATTTTCAGTCTCCTGCCAAGACCCAAATGTGCTTCAGGGAAGGCTAAGGTGTATCCATTAGATTCAGTGAATGAAAACAGGAGCTGGGGGTAGCCATTGGTGGGCTGTGGGAAGTCCAAAAAATTTGTATGCACTTATGGAGAGACATTGGTTGAAAATGATGCACATGACCAGTACATCAACCTGTTAAGGACTTAAAATTATAGATAAGAAAATAGAAACTTGAAGATAAGCACAATTATTTAATCATGATAAAATCCTTAACAATTTATTAAAGCCTTATGACTGCTGCACTGCCATAGAGGGATAAACATCTTACTTCAACCCAAGCAACCTGAGTAAAACTAGAAGTTCAGACATAGGCTGGAGTTGATATGGAAGAGAAGAGGAGCAATATGGCTTGCTGGCTGACTGCTCCTCAGAAGGTGGGTGCAGGAATGAATGCTTAGGATGTGTGCTCCTGTTGTCAAATCCCTGGCATAAACTGAAGACCCTATGTGAGCTCTGGCTTCAAGGTGTATGTCAGTCCTGAGTGTTTATGCTACCTAAGGAAGAGGAAGACACATCCTCACTGATGCCCATTATACATCAACTCTGGGACATGTATCTGTGCATGCTCAATGTGGTTATAGCATCAAACAGCAAGAACTAAAACCACCCCTGGCATTTGCCTAAATGACGGACCCTCTTGATTGTCGCTGTCCCTGGTATGGGTGGAATAAATAGACCAATAGATTGAGACAGTCTGATAATCAGCATGCAGTGGGGGCAAAACATTAAGAAAAATAGTTTATTAAACCCTGTTAAATGATTTTACTCACTACAACACAAAGAATGTACTTTTTCTTTCAGGTTGTTTTGAATAGAATACAGTCTGTTGCATAGCATTGTCTTGTGTTACACTGCAATGAATTGCAATGTATTTTATTCAGTTATGCTAAAAAGATTAATAATACTGCTTTTGCTTTTCAGGTGAACAGAGTTTTGGCAAAGATGCAAAAATAACATCATTGTATTCAGGTAGGTCTGCCCAATGCATAATCATAAAACAAAATGAGCTTATGGTTGCAGTTAAGTATTATTTATCTTTTAAGCCATATAACAAACATACCCACACATATGTATTTTATGTCAAACCTTGTAAAGGAATCATTCAGGCATGCTGGGTATAGCCACACGCACACTACTCTAACCTTCTAGTTTAGAGTATTTCATGAGCGTCTGCTGCAAACATTTTTACTACTTTGTTTACCTTAATCAGAAGATGGATTTAATTTACATTACAGACAGTGGTGTTAACAATTATATATTGTCACAGTGATAAACGCTGTGGTATTTGTTAAAAGGAGTTGACAGAGACTAGCAGAGCCTAAACATCATGCTGCTCTGTACTTCCACAATGTGTAGTTGCAATCCATGTGTAACATGTTGCTACTAGAATCCCCAGGATTCACTAATCTTCTGTGCAGGAATAACTTAACCATTTAAGTGCAGCATGGCAGTGCGCCATGCATATTTACGAAGGCGTGCAGTTTGTGCTCCTAAACTAACATGGAGCCATGGAAGAGTGCAGGGGTGTGTGTCTGAGAGCAGAGCTCTCACAATATATATGCCTCTGCACTCAAGAATTGCCGTTCAGCAATTAAAATGAGCGAGAATGCTCATAGAATCCCAAACATGTCAGGATAGCTGTAAAATGTACAGATGCATGTAGAAATCCACAGCAATATGTTAAATTTGTCCCTCCATTTGTTCCCCCATCATTTCATGGTTTGTCCAGAGTTTGCACTCCAAGAGGTTGAGAGGTATGCCCATCGTGAAGCAGAAAGCTAACAAAATAACAGGTGTAGCAATAGCAGTGATATTTGTGAAAGGTACAGATAAAAGAACACTAGAAGATTTTTTTTATAAAAGCAATAAAGTTTAACTGTAGCTGCACGGGTGTGTCCATTGCTAAGCTACGCATAGTCCAGCTTAAACAGCACAAAATGTTAAATAGGAAGATACATTCAATAGAAGCAGTACTACTATGGTGTAGTAGTTAAAGCGTATGCTTTGCTAGCAGTCATTCCTGGTTTCATCCTCACTGCAGCAAATTTTTATTTTACATGTGAAAGCAAGTATAACCTACTAAATAACATATATTTGTGAACTGGAGTACTGCATTAAGTCCAGATGTGAATTGTCATTGTAATAAAGTGGTGAAATCCCCCGATAAACACAAATACCTTTTTCCTAACACCCCTTTTTCTTGTCTTTTAAAGAAAGTGCATGGGTAAGCAGGAGTAAGCACTTTTTAGCAGTACTAAGTGGGTTTAAGGCTCTTTGTGTGGGGGTAAGCAATGCCTACACAGAATACGCAATTTTGAGCCTAACTCTCTGTAAGCATATTTACATGGCAGTTAGCATTGCTTTCCATCGTGCAAACCCGCTTACAACTGCTTAAAAGTGCCTTAGTCACTTTGTATCCAGCAGCCCTTGTAATGCCCAGCAACAAAATAATCAGCCTTTGCAAGTCTCAAACCCAGGACCCTGCACACCATGGCCACAGTGATTTCCCACTATGCCATATCAGCTGTATATAAAATTGAGGTATAGTCAAACAGATCCTCACTATAGCAAAATCACATTTTACATGTGAAAGGAATTTATAAACAATTTTTTTTTGTTGTATAACCTACTAAATAACATATATTTGTGAATTGGAGTATTGCATTAAGTCCAGATGTGAGGTGTCATTGTAATAAAGTGGTGAAATCCCCTGAAAAACACAAGTACTCCATACAGTGTATGTACACATGAGCCAAAGATACTAAACAAATGTATAACATGTAATGAATGATAAATCAATGCCAAACAGCAAACAGAGTGCAAAATTAAAAACAAGCAATAGTAAGCATTGCACACCTCTGCTTACCAGGTGTAAGCAATGCGTAGCCCAGCTAAATAGATTTGCCCATTGGTATGCTCCTTTAAGCAATGCTAACCTTAGGTAAGCAGGTTTGCCCATAGCTTAACATTTTCAAAACCATCCAGTCATTGCAAAGTTCAAGAAATTGGCCCTATTTAAAATCCACAGGCAGGAATACATCTCATAACTTGTTGAAGCTTCCTTCTGTAGGCACAATGGCCAATGTTGGGGAAGGATTGCACTTCAGAGCTCAGCGCTGGGGCATCCAGGAGTCTAAGGCCATGGCAGAAATCCTGGTAAAAGACGATGAAGAGAGACTGCTGCAGGGCCAGTACCAGGGTCCCCAGTATAAAGCGGAAGCCTGGGACCATCTCACCTGTGACCTCACCAGTGCCACTGGCATCCCTCGAACTGGTGAGCAGGTCAGGCATCACTATGCCGACCTGAAACGGAGGAAGAGGGAGCTCTTGGATCAGTCGATCCAAGAAGCTAGGCAGAGGGGTGATGTCCCAGCAGTGTGTAAGTACTCATTCTACTAACTGTTTAATAACTGGCTAGCTTGTGTATATTATGGATAGGTATGGCTAAATATTCCTCTATGTCTTTGACAGCTGCAGCGGAGTGGACTATGAATCAGGAAGCCCATATGTGTAGGCTGCAAAGGCTGCATCGTGAGGCATGTTAGTAATAATCTTGCATGTACTGTCATAAGAAATAAATCTAAAAATAGTAAAAAGTTAATTGCCAGTATAAAACCTGTATTGTGTTTGGGATGTACTGAATAAACCAGACAATATGGCAGGAACAGTCTCATGTAGGTTGTATGTAAATAAAAGGGTTAACAGCCTGGTAATACTGTATTCCCCTGGGCCAGACTGCATCAGTATTCTGTACTACACAGCCAACTAATGTGCTGCTAATCTGTATGTACAAATCCAAAGGTGTGTCCATTTGACAGTAACATTTTATACACTCTCTGTCTAGGGTACTTCCACCTGTGTACTATTTGTATGTCTGGGCCCACATTCATGCCATGTCCATCTTTCAGATGTTGACAGATATTACATCCGAACCATTAGTATGGATTACTGCTGGATTGTGTCTTGCTGGGATGCATTGTGGTTGGCACTGCAGTTGTGAGAACTTGGCCCTGTCAACAGTACTGGCCATTGGCGACCAGGTCACAACCTTCCATGCCTACATGCTGACCACTTTCACACAATATACAACACACAGCAACCTAACACACATAGCCCTGCATATTGTACACATGTAACAGTTTATCCTGCTACTTTGGCCAGCTCAGGTAATCTGTGCTCCACTGTCATTATACACACACATACACATACATGTTACTACATTTCTACATAGGATTGTGGGGGGGTAGCACACATGACAACTGTAAACATTTGCTATGACTGTACTGGTATTTCAGGTACTCTGTTGGCTTCCATTTCATTCTGGTTTCTGACCTATTATGCAGACTGGAGGCATATCAGTGTAGGACAGTTCTTAGGTTTTATTGACCTAGATTTCAGTTTCAGACTTCTTACCCTTCAGAACTAAAATCCCACTGCCTGACATGTTGTAGTCTGTCTGTGTAGGTCTGGAGGGGGCTGTTCTCCATAGTCATCAATCAGAGGCCTTAGCACAACCTTTGTTTGTGTTTGTCTACACCTGTCCTGCTGGCTAAGACTGTTGTTGGGTATGTGAGCCTCACTGACATGCATGTGTGTGTCCTATGGACACATATTTGGCCCACCACATGTCCTGCAGTGGGTTTTGTCACCTTGTCTAGTACTGCCTACTCTGTTGACACCAGTATTTGTAATGGATTTCATGCTGCCAATATAGGTGTCTACTATCTGCTGCCATCCCATTCAGCCACCCAATTCCCTTACATGCTCACATCCATACCATATTATACAGGTAGCAGAACATACTACTACATTCAGCAATTGATAGTGAGAGTGACTTAACTTGTGGCTGTGCCAGTATTGAAGATGGTGCTAGAGGGCTGACTATGTTGAATGCACATAGTACACTCCCTATACATGGTTAAGTACAGGTAGTGTCATGTTTGGCATACCTTTTACTGTATGTGCGAGTCAGATAAAGGTGTCATTCCCTAATTTCCTACCGTGTCAGTGTATGTGCTATGCGTTGCCTCTTTGCCAAGGCCTGGACATACTGGGCATGCCTCCTTCTGCCTACAGGGGCAAGCTCAGGTTTTTCCTCCTCCGAGTCGCTCTGTGCCTGTGCTGGCCTTGGCAATGGTGGGGGGCTGTGTGTCCCTGCCCCATGCTGTTCCTGCTGCAGCTGTTTCCGCAGGATCATATTGTGTAGCATGGTACATACAATGACAATCTGGGTACATGTAGCTGGTGAATACTGCAAGGCTCCACCAGATATGTTCAGACACCGGAAGTGTGACTTGAGCATCCCAAACACATGCTCTATTATTATTCTGGTCTGTGCGTGTGCCTCATTATGGAGTTCTTGTTCGGGTGTGTGTGCATTTCTGATGGGTGTCATCAGCCACGGCTCCAGTGTGTAACCAGCATCCCCCACTTGGTGGCCATATGGGATGTCCCCATTGGCAAATCTCTGGTACAGCTGCGTCATATGCCAGATGTGGGAGTCATGATAGCTTACAGGGCTGCCAGCATACACATTCATGATAATGCCCTGGGCATCGCACATGACCTGGCAGTTGATGGAGGGGAAGCCCTTGCAGTTTATGTAGACTTTATTCCTCTCACCGGGTGGTGCTTTGATGTGTATGTGCATGCAGTCTATACCACCCACTACCTCAGGGTATTCTGCTATTTGGCGGAATAAAGGCATATTGCTGGTCAACGCCTCACAGGTGTTGAGAAAATATATATGCTCACCAGCATGTGCTGACATGGCATCCAGGAACTGGTGTAGTACCCTATGCTGATGCCTGTGAGATCCCCATGATATCCCCAGTTGGCCTTTGGAAGGTACCTGTGGCTAGTATTCTTAAGCCTACACATACCTTGGTATCCACTGGGATGGGTTCCCCTATGTTGGTTCTGTGTGAGGCGTGGCTGGCAGAGCTCACAGTTTGCTGTAGGATGTCCCTGTCCACCCTATAACGCTCCACTATCTCCAGCTCATGTAGCCCCTGGTAGGTTACCCTGGGTCTGTATGCTCTTCTCCTTCACCTCACTGTGGGTTGGTCATCAGCATTGTCATCCTCACCACCCACAGCCTCTTTCACATATTGATTTATGAGAGCAAAAGCAGCCCCTATCATTTTGTTGCTTTTGTTGGGTAAAATTTCCCCATTTGTGTACACCAGTGGTATAGAGTTTGTGGGGAAAAACCAGAGCGAAAGGTGTTTGCATAGTTTATAGTAAGTAGTGTGCTGGGCTGGGCTGGGCTGGGCTCATCTGCTGCCTGTGTAATAGGCTGATTTTAATACATTTCACCTGCCAGCTATGCTAGTTCTCCTTGATTACCTTCCTACTGCTGTTTTTCCTTCCCATTGCCTTCCTGTTTAAGCCCCGAGGCATGCCGCACAAACACAGTGCTCAGATGTGAACAGAGCTGCTATTTCATGGTTTAATTTTTTTTTTTTTTTTAAACCCAGTGCGCACCCGTTTAGGCAATGTAAATACTGCTAGGCAGTTTCAGACACACACCCTTCCTTAGCTCTGCTAAGCTAAGGGCAAACCAGAGCCACAGAGCTCCAATAAGCTTACAGTATGCCTGACACACCCCTCTATGATGTCCGCTAACTCTTAGGTTTGCACCATGGTTTTTCTGCACCTACACAGTTGGGTGTTGGCTAGCAATGAGGGGAAATCTGTGATTCAGTATCATTTCCCTCATTTGCATAGAACTGACTGCTAATGCCTAGTTACAACTCTAACAGTGAGCCTCCCCCCTTAGCAACCATTATTCAGTGGCCTTGTTGTCTTCTGCCTGCCATTGACTATAATGGCAAAATTGTGATTTTTGCCTAAAAAGCTTTTTTCAAGGTTTTATTTTTATTTTCGGGCCAATACCCGTTTGCGCGCCACTGCCCTACACTTAAACTGCAGAAATTGGCAAAATAAATAAAAGTTCTTTTTTATTATTTTGAAACTATTTTTCATGCCAGTGGCCATATATTTGGTCATTGGCATGCCTTCTACATTATATACACCCTTTATTTGGAGTTGTCATGGCTGTGTTTTGTAGTTTGCAGAAATTTACTGGGTTACTAGCCAAATACATTTCGGCAGGTTACACTAATCCTGGAGGGATGACTGCCTGCTGCCTGGATCACTAATTCACCTCATTTGCATGGTTTTCACCTACAAATGGGGTAATTAGCATACAGGAGCTGTGTCCATGCAGGAAAAGTGCAGGAGCGCTCATGTACATCCCGGAAGCTTGTTCCTGGATCTCTCGGCTGCCATATTGCCTCCAGCAGCACTTGCACTATTCCTGCATACTGTGCAGAGCTTACTGAATCCCGGGGAATATTTTTTAAGATGTGATGTAATGATTCGACACATGTACTGATAAGTTGTTATAGAAATAACATGTAGGCAGATAGGGCATGCCATTGTGGCAGTACTTTAATTTTGAAATGCAATATGTTCTTATTCAAAAGAAACAAAATAGGTAAGTCAGGGATTAAAGCAGTCAAATGAAAATACAAAAGAAAGGTGTTGCAATAAAATCTCATAAATGTGGGAGTGCAGTGTGAAGTAAAATGAGAATGGGTTATAACCAGCTAAGGCTGTGGAGTGGTATCTTTAAAGGGTATGCCAGGATGTCAATATTTTCTTAGATGTAAAAATGTTAAAAGAGTTGTATATTTCATTATGTATGTAATGTATAACTGTTCTTTAGCAGAATGGAGAAGGTTACTGTTTTTAGACTCATCAGTTCTTTTCAAAAACTGCAGTACTTCATGTTGGAGTGGAACAAGAGGCAGCTTGGCAGGTAGTGTAGAACTGCAGCTTGCAGCTGAAGAACCATCCAGTGTGTCTCTGGGTGATCTTAAAAAACAGTTTTAATTAAACAGTGCAGAGCTGGAGATGAAACCATTGAAAACCAAAGCATGCAAGAGAATGAAAGAGCAAGAAATGGAAAGAATGAGGACATGACAGGAACTCTTTGATACTTCACAAAATGTGAGTGAGCAGCAGGCGTGAAAACTCACTGCTAAAATCAAAGATTCGTAGAAAAGTGTTTCCTCAGTAAAAAGAGGGAGATGCTGTTGGTAATTATGTTTAGACATTTGAAAGAATGTGCAATCAGATCCAGATTAATGAAGGACTGTGTGCGTGAGGTTTTTAATTCCTCCATTAGTTGGTAAAGCTATCCGTGTCATTAGTAAGGAGTCTCATTTTAATCATAATAGCTTATCCTATATCCCTCCTTATAAATAGAACCATAACGGAAGGAACCATCCCTGCTATCTGGAAAGTTTCCCACATAATCCCTTTACATAAAGGAGGCAGCTCAAAAGAGTATTCTAACTTTAGACCTATAGCTCTCCTATCTCCCCTAGCAAAAATAATGGAGAAATGTATTCATCATCAGCTAATGCACCATTTAACTCAATTCAATTTACTAGCTAAATGCCAGCATGGCTGTACGCCATTTCATAGTACTACCACAGCTCTCTTATCATTTACCGAGTGTATCAACAAAAACCGCAATAATAGTATCCTAACATCTGCTCTCTTCTTAGACCTGTCAAAAGCCTTTGACATGGTAAACCACCATCTGCTCCTAAAAACCCTTGAATCTCTCTCACTAGATACCAATGCGGTTCAATGGTTTACCTCCTACCTTAGTTACAGGCAACAGGCTGTTCTCTGGGATAACACACTTTCATCTCTTCTGCCAGTCACTCTTGGAGTACCACAAGGTTCGATCCTAGGTCCCCTCCTTTTCTCTTTATTCATAAATGACTTACATGTAGCAATACCTCAAGCCACATGCATTCAATATGCAGACAACTCAACTCTCATCTGCTCTGCCAATACCTCCTCTGACCTACAAACCCTAACACAGAACATATTTACCACAGTTGAGGCATGGTTCTTGAAATGCTGCCTACTTTTAAATGCCAATAAAACCAAACTCCTGCTTTTCAGACCCAATAGGAAGTCCCCCCTCTCTGACTTGTCTATTACCTCTAATAATGGCACACACATAGTCCCTGACTCTACCACTAAACTGTTAGGTATTACAATTGACAATAACCTCACTTTTGAAAACCACATTAATAACACTATCAAAACTGTAAATAGAAAACTTGGCTCCTTATTTAGAATTAAAAACTTTCTATCTCCACAGGCTAAAATTACACTTGCTCAATCTCATCTTATTTCCACTCTTCTTTATGCCTCTCCCATATACACTAACTTAAAGAAAAAAAACCTTACTAAACTAGCAAATGCATACAATAGCATTGCTAGATTTGCTACTGGAAATCCATTTCGAACTCACCACTGTCTTAATCTATTACAACTAAACTGGCTAGAATTGAACAATACCCTACTAGTCTCCCAACTTACCTTTATACACAGGTTATTTTACCAACCAGAAAATACCCCCATACTTTCTGATCTTATATCTCCCTATTCTAATCTAAATTCACTGCGCTCCTCTAATAAACCTCTTGTGAAGCTAACTAAGTCCAATAACATTGCTGGCGATTCACTTTTTTCTAACACCATAGGTAAACACTGGAACTCACTACCTACCACTCTAAGTACTATGTCATCACCTTTCCTCTTTAAACAAAAACTCAAACAACACCTAAAGACTCTCTGGCTATGCCCATGCATCAATCCTGACTAATCTTATGACTCTACTTATGAGCTTTACCTCTCCTCCCCCTCCTACTCTCTCCCATCTGAAGAACTAGCTCCAAATACCTTTGTTAATTAGTCTCTGTTTCAATTTAATTAACAATTCGAGATGGTTGCATTTTTTCATTGCTTATATATATTTACTCTCTATGAATATCCTACTAAGTTTACCTCCCCTACTCCTATACTGTAAATAGAAGTAATATGTCCTCACTAGCATAAACTTTCTCTTATATTTTTTGTTTGCACCTTAATTCTGTATGTACTTTTTTTACTAACCTTTGTTTTGCTTTCTTTTATTGAATGACTTGTTGTACTAACCTAAATGTGGAGCTTTTCTCCCCGGGCCTCTGCTGAAAATGGAAATATATCCAGTTGGACTAGCCCGGTAAACAAATGTAAAATAAAATAAATAAAATAAATAAAATGTTGACTAAATTAAAGAAAAAACATGTCCTTTTTGAATATTTGAAGCTCATACCTGAACATATAGGAAATGTTAGTCTAAAACAGAAGAAAACTAAAATATAGCCTCACTGATTTCATTCTAGAATAAAATGCTTGCTTTCATTATATAGTTTGTAAATTACATTTCTACTTTTGAAGGATTATGAGACCTTATTATAATGAAGCACTCAATAATTTGCCTGAGGATATGAGAATAGTTAACAGATCAGGACTGTACCTCAGCTAAAGAGATGGATAAAAATGTTGACTTGTATTTAATGGGCAGTGCACAACTACACTAGAGGTGTTTACCTTACAAAACCTATGAAAAATAGCCAAAATGTTTCTTACTGTCAATGACAGTAAGAATCAGTATACTATGACAAGGGGTTAATGTACAGAAAATGTTCTCCTGAAGTGGAGGGCAAGAAGAAGAGGCAATATAGCAGCTGGTAGCCCCAAGAACCTACTTTTAGGCATGTTTGGCCATAGTCAATGATATTACTTTTTTCAGGTCATCTAGGCATACATCATACAAAAGGCAGCTACTGCCAAAAGTTAATTGGCTAGTTCAGGGGTCTGCAACCTGCGGCTCCGGAGCCGCATTTGGCTCTTCCACCTCTCTGCAGCGACTCCCTGTAGCTTTGAAAAATAATGGCCACTCTACAGCACAACACACGCGCACACACACACACACACACACACACACACACACACACACACACACACACACACACACTGATTGAGCGATGAACTTTAAATATTGCTCTTATAAACTTAGAAACTTACTAGAATAACTTGATTTCGGTTGCCATGCATTCCACACACACTGAGAGTGATCAAGTGACCCCCTGCCAGCAGCAGCATCTCCTGAAAGGTTCCCATACCTCTCAGTCTTACCACAAGAAATCTGGACAGACCCCAAATAAATGGGAACAAAGGAGCAACAATAGGTGCGGACTTTAAATATTGCTCTTATAAACGTAGTTCTTTTATATTTAGTATAATAACTATATATAAAACTTTATATGCTGTTGTCTTCATTTTAGGGGTCAAATACATTTTGTGGCTCCCGATGAATTTTATTTGGTGGAAGAGGGGCCAAAATGGCTCTTTTGATAGTGAAGGTTGCAGACCCCTGGGCTAGTTACTACAAAATATGTTACAGGGTCCTGGGAGGTATATGAGCACTCTCAAAAGGTTGGCTTGACAAGAGACAAAACTTAGGCTACTTTACTATCTATGCCTGTTATGTAAGAAGGATTTCACAGGGCAACCACAGATACAGAGAGTATTAGTACTCCAAGCATGACAGATGTGAGGTATGCATTTATTGGGTGGAATAAGCTACTAGGTATAGTAAGGAGGTGGTTTTGTCTTCTTTTGAGGTAGAAAAGTGTCAAACATTATGTTTAGAATTTTTAGCAGGGTATATTTTCCCCAGTAAATACTGACAGAGAGAGGTGATAATTGTACGTCAGATCGGGCAAACATTTTTGTGGAAATGTTGTTTAGTAAAGCAGTTAAAATTGTGTCCCCTACAATCCACAAATAAATAGCTTGATGTTGAGATTTTAATTCTGCTTGTAAATGCATGCTGAGTGCATTTGCAGACCAGTTTAAGTGAAAGTGGGACAAGAACCTGACCTATCTTGTCTTTCCCTATAGAGAGGTCCCTCCAGATTGACGAAGGTGCTAGAGAGTACTTATGTTTTAAATAAAACAGCTTGAACTTTTATGTCATTTTATTATGTTTTAGGGAAGTGTAGTTGTTATAAAGATTCCCCCAAGAACCCATATTGTTTTGCTATTTAAGTTATTTACAATCATAGGGTGAGGGAGCCCTTATGATTAATTTGCTACAAATTGAAGGATGTATGTTATTCACAAAAAATTGTTTTGGAGTATGTACTGAATTTCCAGGTTTCACTTGGTGAGCTAATGGGGTTGACACAGCAGCAACTTCAACAAGAAAAGCAAGAACATATATGGTATGACAGGACAGTGAGTACAGGAATACTCTGTAGGAGAAAACATAATGGGGTGTATTTCTAGTAACAAAAATAAACTACAAAAGGCATGGGAGGGACTTGTACTATGTTGCCAGGCAGAAGGCAGAAATACAGACTTTACCATGTTTACATGATGAAACTTTACCATGTTAAACAGTCATTGGTGCTCAGTATATACAATGTATTAGAGAAGGAATCAGAAGGTGATTTTGTGTTAGTCCTTCTCAGTGAGGCTTAATCTGACACTCTACAGTGACTGAGGAAGGTGTTTTTCACTACCACTATCCCTTACCTTGGTTCTGGAAATCTGAATGCTGCTGTCAGAGTTTGAGGACATGTTCACTGCTAGTCAAGGGTGTGCCTAAATAGTAGAGCGACATATAAATATAAAGACCCTGTGGCCAGTCAAATAGTTCCCTTATATTGTGCCATAAAACGTTAAGTAAAATGGGAGGAAATACAGTTGTATTTGGGTAGCGATCTGGGGTAGTCCAGTATTCCAGTACTCTCTGGGCCAAAATAAAAGGAGAGGAGCATTAGTTGTGTACAAACTACAGAAAAATTAAACAGTCACACAGAATCAGCTACCCTTTTCAACTCCTACTTCATAGACACTATATTCAAACTAGCTTCCACCTTTCCTACAGCTACTTACAACAGCAACCCCATACCCCAGAAAAGCCTTCCCACCAGTCTTTCTCCTTCTCTCACCCTCACCTTCCCACTTCCACTATTTCTAAACTCCTGGTAAAACTCAAACCCGGTAGCACCGCCCCAGACAGTTCATCCCCAGAATACCTTCAAATGTCTGCCAAATCCATCAGCTACCCCATAAGCATTCTCATAAATAGATCTATCCAAGAAGCTTATGTACCATCCATTTGGAAGAAAGCTTATATCATACCCTTACATAAAGGCAGTAATAATTCAAACATCTCAAATTTCTGCCCTATAGCCATTCTATCTCCTATTTCTAAAATAATGGAAAAATGTATTCAAATTCAACTCATGGATTACCTATCCCAAAACCAACTACTTTCCACAACTCAGCATGGATTCCGCCCTGGCCATAGTACTACAACTGCTCTTCTATCCTTCCTAGACACTTAACCACAGCCGCAATGATGGTAAACTTGTCTCTGCACTCTTTCTTGATCTCTCTAAAGCTTTTGACTCCATCTCCCATCCTGTCCTCCTTTCTAAGCTCTCACACCTTGGCTTGTCCACACCTATCCTTAACTGGTTCACCAGTTACCTCACAAACAAGACAACAATCCTTCAAATGGTTGCACTCTTTCTCTCCTTTTCTCATTACTTCTACCGGAGTTCCCCAAGGATCCATCTTAGGCCCTCTCCTGTTCAATATTTTTATTAATGATTTTCACTCCACTCTCACTCATGCATCTGTAACATCAGCCTAAGTGAGTTGTGATAAAACTGCTTAATACTGATACTGCTTGCACTGTTTTTCTACTGCTAAATGTGTGACTTTTTCTGTTAATTATTGGCTCCTTCCAGTGAAATAAGGATGTTTCCAGGCAAGTTGTGTGTATTGCTTGCTGCTGAAACTGAAATCAAGTTTCTTGGTATTGTTTGGTGTGCTCTGTAGAGCTTTTTGTTGCTTTATTCTGTGTAATAAATAAGGCAGACTAGAGCAGCAAACCTTTCATTTATTTTATTACAAGATGTTGCATGACAAACTATGTGCTGCATTTTGATAGTAGGTAAAACAGGATATGATTACTATTCTGAAGTCAGGAGCACCAAGTTAAGTGACTTTTGATAAAATTACATAATATTGCATTGTACTGATATTGTATGAATGGCTAAATTGGGGGAGGGAGGATTGGGCCTTGTGCATCTGGACACCTAACTGGTATGCCAGTAGAAGTAACATCATTTTTTATTCTTTTTACTTGAAGAGCTGATGGGGTAGAATGCTGGTTCATGGTACCAGCACAGGGCACTAGGGTCATAGGAGATTACTAGGCTATCGACCCAGAGGTCATTTTAAGCCTAGCTGTTTCATCCCAATGTAATACTATAGAAATGCTAGTCAGTACCCAGGATTTAATTTAGTGATGACTGCCCATGTTCTAGAAGGTTGTGGGCACTATCCCCAGTAAGAATTTATAGTTCCCCATCCACAAATCCAGTTTCCTCTTGAACAGTGTCATAGAGGTGCACCGTTTCATATGAACTGTTTACCTTTTCCAAAGACAAGACAGTCGCTGGTAGATAAATCTGTCCCTCCAGCATTTCCTATTTAAGTTGTAGGACATATTTAGGTTCCTGGAATGGGAAGCTTTAGTCCCATTTGATTTACAGATATGCAGCACGTTCATTGGGTTTATTACTTGGATTGCTCTGTAGACCCGGCATAAGTCTCCTCTAAGAAGTTTATAGGATACAGAGTATAGTAACATGAATTTTAGTCAATCTTTGTATAAGCCACATGCTTCAACCAATTGATGATCTTTGTTAGAAACTTCTGAGGTCTGTCCAATTGCTGCAGGTGCTTTGTACAGTACATGCTGAACAGGGCATTATACTCAGTTATAGGAAGGATAAATGCCGAGTATGGAGGGGTTATAACCGCTTTTGCTCTCGAGGTGATGCCTTTATGAATCACATGTGCTGTGTAGAAAGCTCTCCTTACTATATTAGATACATGGTGGTCAAAGTTAAGGTCACAGACAACTTGTGATCCCAGGTCCCTTTACCACATTGTGGGCACTTAATACATTGTTGTTGATTTGATAGTGTGAAGGGACATTGTTTGTGCCAAAGGGAATGATGATGCATTTCTTTTCATTCAGTTTGAGACCTTGACTAATACATCAGTTGTTGGTCTACATGAGACACTCCTGGAATATACTGACAATTTTGGGATTCAATAATTGCACCTAGATTGCAGTCGTCTGCAAACTTGGTCAGCCTCAACCCCTTAGTTTTGACCTGAACTTCTCAGAAATATATAATAAATGGTAGGGGGCCCAACACTGGCCCCTGTAGCAACCCACTGGTAACAGGTCTGCTGGTTGATGTGGAATAACCCACTTTGATAGTGTGTGTCTGGTTTGTGAGCCAGTTGGCAAGCCATCTTGCAACAAAGGGGTTTACATCCAGTTTGCTAAGTTTTATCGGTAATGTCTGAATATGAGATTGTGTCGACAGCCTTTGCCAAGTCAAGATATGCTGTGTGAACGGATTTGCCCTTGTCAATGACTATGATTGAAAAGGGTACATTTTCAAAGAAATCCACCAGATATAACAGGCGAGTTCTGCCTTTGAAAAAAATGAATTGTGTAGGATCCAGAGATTGGAGGTCACCAATGTCTTTATTTATGAGGTCCATAATGATACATTCCATGGCCTTACAGATATGGCTGGTCAGGCTTATGGGTTTGTAATTCCCTGGCTCTGTTGTTAGGCCACCTTTCTGGAGGGGAATAACTGTTGCTGTTCTCCATTCCACGGCACAATGCCTGTGGTTAGTCTATGATTGAAAAGGGTACCTAGTGGTGATGCTAGTTCATGTTTTATCCTGTTTAGAAGACAGCCTGGGATGTCTTCTGGTCCCATAGAGGCTGTGTTTTTTTGCCTAGGGCAAGGCCTTCAGGACCTGCTCTTCAGATATGTAGGGCGGGGGAGTAGAGGGGTAAGGGAGTGAAATTTTCACCAAACCTATCCACTAACAGGCTTGCCATCTCTGTGGGGTCAGTGTGTGTGATACTGTTGGTCACTAGTACTGCACATGCCGGGTCCTACCTTTTAGGTTATGTATGTAGCTGTAAAAGGCCTTATGGTTATTCTTGGCTGTACTTGCTATATTTCTGTCAAAGGAGCCCTTGGAGGATTTGACAAGTTGTCTTATTTGCCTGTTGAGGCAGAGGAGGGTGGTTCCCCATTGTTGGGGCCTTGCCTTTGTTTTCTTGGACAACAATGTTTTGCATTTGTTGTAAAGTTTGTTGATGCTGGGTGTCTACCATGGCAGCTTCTTTTTACTTGAGGCTTTGACTCTGATTTTTTCTGGAACAGCCGAGTTTATGCACTTATGCAAGTGATTGTACATGGCTTTAGTGTAAGCTTTGGCGTAGTTAGCACTTCCAGCTTGGGGTGGGGCTCAGAATGCATTCATACCTTTACCTAGGAGGGTATAGTTTGCCTTGGTGAAGTTTGATTTCACCCTTTGTGAGTACTGGTGGTAGTGCCAGGTTGAAAGTGACTGATTTGTGGTTAGTTTTAACTAATGAGGGTCTAACAGTTGAGGAAATGCATCTGTTTGATATGTTGGTGAGGACCAGATCTAGAATGTTTGTTCCTCTTGTCAGGGTATAGACAATTTATTCCAGGGTATTTAAATTAAAAAATCAAGGAACTTTTGCACTAGCGAATTAGCGTTAGCACAGATTTCCCAGTTGATGATGAGATAACTGACATCTCCCATAACAAGTGTGTCGGTAAAATTTGGATTGTCTCCAGTTTGATGAAGTAGACTTTGTGGGCTACATGATCCATGGAGGGGGATCTATAACTGACTATGACTTAAATGAGGGTCTAACCCACCGTAAGGTGGACTTGGAGTAACTTCATGGAGTTGTCCAGTCTAACAAGATGGAAGGTGAATTTATCTCTACTATAGATTTAAATGCCGCCTCCTTTGGTTTTAACATGTCAACATTTGTGGTCTAAAGGTGTAGAAAGCATTGTAGCCTTTGCCAGCAGCCAAAAGCCTAGATGTGCCAGGTGCAAACTGTCTCTGGCAAAGCAGCAAAGTTTGTCGATCATGGCTTCCCAGGCTGATAGGAACTGAATCCCCCTTGAATGACACCAAAAACTAAGCCAGTTATAGAAATCAATCATTTTTTTGTTTATACTGTGGCATCATTCTAGGTGAGGGTAGTATGCTGCTCAAGGCTAGGCACATACATGCATGGGACACATACTCAGAGAGCTCAACCATGTCTGTCTTTATATAGTCCAGTGTGGTACATCTCAGGTAGTTCACACCAACATGAACTGTGACAGAATCAGAATACTTGTTGCTGAGAGACCTGAGTGCATGCATGATCTGATGAATTCTGACACCAAACAGGCAGCTAACTATGACTTTCTCTTTGTCCAACCTGGTGAGTGTGACATCCGTGTGTCTCAATATTGAGTCTCCAGTGACAAGAAAATGTGTTTTTTGAGTGTTGTGCCTTATGAGCTTGATGGGTGAAACATTGGTATTACTATGTGTCATGGGTGCTGTGGGGATTGTCTTAGTTGTAGCAGTCTTCTGTTTAGGAGGTCTGTGTTGTTTTGATAAGATTTTCAAGAGAATCTCCTTCGAAAGAACCTCTGTGTATGTAGATATTTGTCTTTGATGCATACTATGTGTATGAGTAATGGTATTGTGTGCATATGTAGTGGTGGATGAGTTGACAACCTTCTCCATGTTACTGTTTTGATTGAGAGAGAGCATGGGTTCAAGATTCTTGGTGTCGATACATCTCTTGCACTCTGTACTAGAGTGAGTTATTAGTAAAAGGGTTGTCGGTGTACATGAGGCAATTGCTACACTGCCTCAAGAGACCCAAGCTCAACACTAGTTGAGCCAGCTAAGTTTCTTTCTGACGCTCACAGATAATGAACTCTTACATAGTTCATCTGTTTGTGAGAGATGCCAGTATTTAACTATCACTGAGGTCTCAACCTCACAAAAAAAACAAACAAACAAAAAAAAAAACAGAGACTGCAAGTAGCACACACTCCCCCAGTGATCTTCACCATTCCAATCAAAAATGTCATGCACTGAAGCTACAATGAAATCATTGCCACATCCTCTAGGCCCATGAAGACTAGATCTAGATATAAATTTACAAGCACATCACCTTCTTCCACACTTAAAGCAAGAAGTAACCAAGACTTTAATCATATCAAATCCACCATATCACAACACTCTGCAAATAAAAATACTTGGTGATCGGTGACTCCATAGTCAAACACACTGATTCTCCTCTAACAGGCTGGACTGAGACAGGGTGGCAATGAGTTATTGTATCTTTCAGGTGCTAAGATCTTTGAATACCACATGGTGCCTTAAGGCCATTTCTCCTAACAATTATGAGTACAACATGGTGGTAATTCATGTGGGTATGAATGACTGCTGAGGGAAATGCAGAGGGACATTTTCAGATATCTCCATGCATGTCACAAGTGCAGGCAAGACTCCGTTCCTGAGCAGAATCCTTCCTTTTCCAAAAATTATGCCAAGGAACAAAGAAAAGAAAACTGACTTCAACAATTGGCTAAATAGTTGGTGTCATTCAAGAGGGATCCCGGACATGTCAGCATGGGACAAGAAGCTTGATAGTCCCACAAGCTTTGCTAAGAATGGCTTACACCTCTTGTTCCAAGACATCTGCATGATGGACATCTCAGTGTGACTGCAATGTAAATCCAAAACAAGATTACATCAGTGTGGCTCTGCTCACTGCCAGCGGTCTGAACAAGAAGTTGCCCAATCTTGATGGCCTCTTGCATTTGGAACACATCCACTTCTATGTAATTACTAAAATTTGGTTTAAAAGTAAATAAAGCACTTCCTCTGTACATAGGTTTGGCACCTACCATGCCTTTAGGCCTAATGCAGTGGTGGTGGTGCCATGACATTTGTTATGGACCACATGACCTCTAGACAAATTCCCAGAGACCCACAAACAAAATGCATTGAGCTTAAAAAAACAGCAAATAAGATGTACTGTCAATTCCTAACCTGTTACAGGACACCCTCTATATCCACTGAAAATCATATATCATTCCTAAAAATACTCGGATATCTCCCTATAAATAAGAACCCCATCATCTTGGGAGACGTAACTAACTATCGCTAAACTGGAGCACCTATACCTCAAATATAGGGTATGCCCAAATGTTCTTAGATTTTAACACAATCTCCCAGAAACAAGCTGCTGATAAACCCTCAAGGAACAATAATATTCCTGAACTGATCCTTACAAATAAATCTTTATCATGAACTATTCTCCTAAAAACCTCCCCAGTCAAGCTGGATCATAAACTAGTGTCCTTCTCCTTTAAAATCTCTGAATGTAGTAGGTTCCAGTATCTCTGATTTCAAGGATTTCAAACACACAAATCTCATCTTATTTTATGAAGTTTCAAAATTCACTCATAGCTCCTTAACCCCAGACTTGGCCACAGCAAGTGACTTCATAAAGGAGTTCTATGCCCACATAAATAATTGTATAGAACATACAGTCCCAACCAGATGTAATATAGTGGGGAAATAAGAAAAAAACACTCACTGGGAGGTCCAACATAAATAAACTTCACAATAAAAGAAAAAAAACTTCTTAAGTATACAGACTGAAAGATCCTCAAATCAAGGTAAGCGTAGGAAAACTGACTGAAAACTAGAAAAATTCTATTAGAAATACTAAAACAGCTTATGAACTTAGGCTACTGTCTGAAGCTAAGGACAACTATAAATCCTTTTTAGGTATGCTAGGAAACTTAGAAACAATACCCAACTTATTCAAAAGTGTATCACAGACTCAGATCCATAATACTTTTGTAAACATTTTAGCAAACAAATTCAGTGCAAATTTCACACCAAAGGCAATTATCCATAACCCACCTATCCCTGAGAGTCTCAGCTGTCCCATTACCACTGATGAACATATACTAATGGTACTGTCCAAGGCTAAAAATATTCTCCCATGGGACCAGATAACATACCTATCTGCTTAATAAACAGCACTATACAGGCTCCAGCAGATTCACTCCTTAAACTGTTTAACCTAATTTTAGCCACTGTCTTTGTCCCTGTGGTGTGGTATATGGCTATGATGATACCACTCCATAAGGGTAGCTCTACTATTGACTTTGACGGCTATTGGCCCATCAACCTAATGAGACTTTTTTGCAAGACCATGGAACATATTAAAACTGACCAGATAAATTATAACACTAAAATCTCATCAGAGTAGATCTGCAGAAGTAAAGGTTGAATCTTTTCTAAAGAATGTGGTCAACTTCTTTGAGAAAATAAAACTGTTGAGGTGGGCATTTACCAATCAGGTCACTCTCCCATCAACATTTAATGCCCACTGCAGTCAGACTTACATATGCTCTACCAATGGACCATAAACCATAAACTACTTCTTAACTCCACCAAGACCAAAAGTAAACTTTTAAGAACTCAGCAGAAAATTCACCAAACACCTAACTCTTTAACTGTCTTTGACATACGCAATCATTCCAGAGAGACAACCTGTACCTCTATGACTTGATCATTCACTAAACTTTCATTTCAACAAAGACAAAGTGATAGCCAAAATAAACTCCCTCCTCTTCTGAGCCAATTTTTTTTTCCATTTTCAATCCTAAAGAGTCGGAGTAGCCACTGACAAAAGTGTTCTCCTTTCTCATCTTGAATATGCGTGCCTAATGTTTGCTTCTGCCTCCAAGAAAAACATTGTCATACTCCAAACTTTCTCTAGCAGTATCTGCCAATTCATTACAAATTCACGTCTCTGTGTGCATTGCAGTTTCAACATAGAAAAAGCCAAATGGCTATTCATAAAAACAAATATATAGCCTCCTTTTACGATCTCAACTCTACTCATTTACTCCCCTTCAAGCTAGACTTCACAAAAAAAAAAACTGCTCATACAACCGGAGACACTAGTCAGAAGCATACCTGTCAACCTAAAAATCATAAAAAATCTGGACAAATGCAAATGAAAAATAGGTGCAAATCTGTATGCTAATTAACATAAAATTTGCAAACATAATTATGTAACCCCACCCACTCTGGTAGAATTGTGGGATACCATCCTTTTTTTTGAATATATTTTTATTCATGTTCTTTAATTCACATATACAAAAAGAAAAAAGGATAATATATAGCAATAAAGTTCAAATCTTGTACATATACATAACATGTTGAAAAATTGTTGATACATACAATTTTGAGTAGAGCACTGTAAGTGTAGCGAATAACACACCAAACTTTATTATAGAAATTATGCATAAAAAGAGAGAAGAAACATAAGAAAAACACAACCAAACTATATACATTATTTACATAAGGTGCCACAAAAATTGAAATAGAGATTAGAAAGTTCAAATGAACTAAAAGAATGAAATTCGGCTAGGCAATATTTACAAAAATCATAGTAGGTCTGTGTAAATCTGGTCAAAACTTATAATTATACATGTGTTAAAGGTTATTTAGCTTGGCTTAATCTATTAAAATATGATCAAGGAAACTCCAGTATTTGAGATAATGTATTTTCTTTCTTTGTGTGTAATTAATTTGTGGGAAGATATACATTTCCGTGCCATATTTTTAAAGCCAGTCCAGGATAGTTGTGAACAATCTAGCCAGTTTTGCATAATATATCATTTTGAAAAGTTTGATTATTGTATGTAGTGTTTTCTTAGATAGTTTAGTTGAGTTACTATTCAATAATGCAAATTCCTATGAGAGAGTTGTTTTCTCATAGCCCATTTTTTCTAGTTTAGCTCTGAGAGTGCACCAAAGTTTATAGGAGCACTTACAGATCCAGAAATGTGTAGTAAATTGGCATTCAGACAAAAACATGATGGATAACTAGAAGGGATTTCAGGATTGTAATCAATTAGTTTAGCCGGGGTTAAATAAGCATTATTGTTTATCATTAATTGTGTATAAATTAATTTCTTGAAAGGTGTACGCTTGAAAGTATTTTTAATGCCTGGTAGTTTCTGCTCCATAGAGTAGTTCTCTGTCTTAAAGTGCCAACAATTTGAATAAACCAGGGGTGATTGATATTTAATATTATTTATTAATTTATACATATGCAACAAAATATTTTTTTCAGCAGTAGGAAATTCCATATTGTTTCAAATAATTTTTATTTATTTTCATTAGGTTTTAAGGTAACCGATAATGGGGAAGCGAAATCTAAAAGTTGTCTTAATATAATTGTATAATTTTTGCTAAGGTTGTTAAGGGATCTAATTTCTTCATTGGATTCCCCGTATGTTTTATTATATCCCAGAAATTCCAATGCTGGATTTTAGGATAGCTAGCAAGGTTTAACATTTTCTTATTCAACCTAATATTCAGGTTAAGATGAATTGGTTGAAACAAAATTAGGGAATTGTTTAGACTTACTGACTCCAGATGTTTTTGAAAAATGAGTATTTTATTTTTAAGCAAGGCATGTATTTTTATGTGTTTGAGATTTCCTTGACTAATAAAGTTAGTGGCTTAGGATTGAGTTTGTTTTTGGATATGCTCATACCATAGTTTGATCCACAATGGGGAGTTGTCATTCCCTTTGGGATTAAAGTCAGCAATTTGTAAGATTTTATTAGAGCAAATAATGTCAAAGTACAGTTTAAAGTCAGGAAGGCCCAACCCATACAGTTTCTCATACAGTTTTAACCTGCTACTTGAAGGAAACTACTAAATCTATTATCTACCTTCCTGAATAATGATTTTTGAAGTATACTGTGTGTTTTTGCTTTTTTTTTTTACTAATCTGTATCAATGTAATGTAATTTCAAATGTATATATTTTATTACTACCTTTTACACCATGTAACTAAGATTGTATTTGCTTTGCTTTTGGAGCTTTTCTCCCCGGGCCTCCACTGAAAATGGGTACGTTCTGGCCCAGTGGACTTCCCCGGTAATCAAACTGGAAATAAATAAATAAATAATAAATCTTTATCCTTAGGAGATATTAGTTTTTGATAACTAATTCTGACAGATTTAGGAGACCAGAGAAACTTAGTTGTAGTTGTACTGTTGTTGTTATGGACTTAAAAAATTTGGGGGGAAGTATTATGTTCATAGCATTAAAATGATATAACAGCCTGGGACGAATGTTCATTTTTATAACTGCCATTCTTGAAAGAAAAGGCAATTTGATTTTACTCCATCTTTGAATATCTTTTTAAATGAGTCCCCGCATTTTAAACAGGTTTGTGATGGTGGATTATAGCTGTTATCAAAATTTACACGTATTTGAACCTATATTTTATTTTTATTTCTGATAGTGGAAAGTAATTTTCTTTGTGACCAAGTGGGTTCAGTAGGAAGGCGAGATTTATTTGAGTTTGTTTTGTAATTTGAAATCCCAGAGAATTTATTTATGGTTCAGATTATTTTGTTTAGTTCTGTGTTGGGAATTTCCAATTATATGTTGAAGTCATCAGCGAATGCTGCTAGAAATAGTTTTGTATTCATTACATTTGGTATAGGATAGAAGAATTTTTGCTTTAGGTATAGGAAAAGGGGTTCTATATATATAAATTAAATAGATATGGAGAAAGGGGGCGGCCTTGTCTAGTTCCGTTTACAATTTTTATTGGTCCTGAATTTGTTTTATTAATCTAAAGGGTTGTATGAGAATTATTGTACAGTATTTGGATCATTTCTACATATTACCATGGAATATTGCAATAGAGTAGTACACTGAATAAAAAGGAAAGATTAACCCTATCAAAAGCTTTATTTGCATCGAGTACCAGAGCATATATAGGGTTTTTCTCTCATTTAGTAAGATGAATTACTGCATTTAATGTTAGGGTATTATCCCAGGCTTGTCTGCAAATCATGAATCCTGACTGCTCAGAAGAAAGTATGTAAGGTAACAGAATCTATTGGCTAGTAACAATGCATAATATAGGTCTGTAGTTTGAAGGGGTTTTTCTTATCTGAATTGTTTTTCGAAATAAAAATAGTTTTTGAGTTGTTTAGCTGTAGATCACTGATACCATAGTCTCTCACATAATTAAATATCTCTACTAGGATCTTGGATATTATTTGATGAAATAGTTTGTAAAATTCAGATATAAAGCCATCAAGTCCTGGGGACTTGCCATTTTTAAGCTTATTTATTGCCTGTAGTTTCCGTTGTTCATGATATATATATATATATATATATATATATATATATATATATATATATATATATATATATATATATAGCCCTGATAAGCTAATTCCGTAATTGTTGGGACTTTGTGAGGAATTTATTATTCTTGCTAGTATTTTAAATGGTGCTTGCACCCATTCAGCATATGTGGCTAGCACCCTCAATTCTTTTTTTTTACTCAAATTATTTTTATTTTGATGAAATAACACAATAATTTAATACATTCGTAACATTCAATAACTATTTAAAGTATTTACATTCAGCCTGACAAAAATTATTCAGATAAAAACATGTGTAGTTAAATAATAAGTTAATATATAAACTATGATAGTTAGGAAGAGTTTGGTTCCATCTGTAGGGTATCAATCAAATTCAAAACTTTCTTCCACGGACTATTAACCAATGGCTTAGGAAAAGTTCTTAACTCTTTAGTTCTTTTCTACATTAGTATGCATTTCTTCAGTGATGCTAGGAATTCCTGCATTGTGGGTGCTACATTAAAGTTCCATCTTCTAGTTATACACTTTCTAGCTATTGATAACATTGCCCACAACAAATACAAGTCATCTTTCTTCATATTATTACTATTAACAACATGCAACAAAATTAAAGACTTTGCCAAAACAAATGTATCAGTATATATAGCTTGAAGAAAATTGTTAATCTCATTCCAGTATGGTTTAATATTAGTACAGTCATAAAAAATATGAGACCAGTCAGCATTAGTGGACAGATGACATCTCCAACATAACTTGCTGTTTGAAGGGTTCATTTTTGAGAGATTCTCAGGTGTCAAAAAGGATCTGTGTAGAAATTTCCAATGAAAAATCCTCCAGAATTGTAAGAAGTTAGTTTAACTGAAAATAAAATGTTTGTTTTATCATCCATTGATAATTATACTTGAAACCCTTTAATTAGATATTGCCAGTAAGAATCTTTAGGAGCTGTCTTATAGACAATTAAAGTGTTATATAACTATAATAATTCATTCTTAACATTGATATTATTATATAGAATTCCAAAAATCCAGTTCATAATTTTTGGTACGGGTTTGAAGGATGAGTTGTGTATTATTCTACACAGATCCTTAGTGTATGCTGTGACACTCTGAAGAATCAACCAGTCATTAGGGGATAGGCCATAAGTTGACAATATATTTTGTGTGTTCAAAGCTTGTTAGTTTTCAGTACATTGCAACAAACAAAATAGGTTATTATTTTCCCATAAACCAAAAATCTCTATGTGTTTTATCAGGGAAATCCCTTGTAATAGTAAATAGCATTAAAAATCTATGCCACAATTTTATATCTATATTTGTGTTAATAAATTTTCTAAACGCATCAAAAATGTTGTTTATTAGTGTTAGTTTAGTTAATTTTGTTGTACTATACTGTAAATTTAAACTGAAATGGTGACATATTTTATCTTTGTCAGTTACGAAATCATTCTTTGATAAATAATTTCCATTCATTAGTATAATGGAGTGTAACTGTTTCCAATTGGAAGAGTATCTAGGATTTATCCAGTTCATCACTATTTTAATTATAGATGACTTTATATAAGTTTCACTCTCTGGGAATTTTAACCCCCCTTGTTCCCATTTTCTGATATGATGAGAATATGCCGCTCTGTTTCTTTTGGGGTACCATAGGAATTTCATCAGAGTTGAAGTGATTTCTTTAAGGATTTTCTTTCCTGGTGGAAGTATAAGGGCGTGTGCTGTATATAATATTTTAAGTAACAAAACCATTTTTATCAGTTGTAACCTATCTAATATTATACACACATTATTCCATTTGCTTATTAATGTCTTGATTAAGTCTATGGCCTTAGCATAATTAAGCTGTAAGGTTTTCTCTATATTCTTGCCTAGGACTATTCCTAAATCGTCTAGAGTTGAAACTTTGCTTCCAATAATGTGATTAACTGGGACCTGTATGTTCTTTTTTTTATTTAATAATACATATTTTGATTTAGATTTGTTGAAGGAGAGTCCTGAATTTTTTTGGAAATTTGTTGTTACTGTATCCACTTCACCTAGCATTTCCTTAGAGTTGGGTAAGGTAAATAAGACATCATCAGCAAACATCTTTATTTTAGAAATATATTGGTCATATATATTTATACCTCTTATCTTTGTGGGTTATTATGTATTAAAATGGCAAGTATTTCTTTGGCCAAAGCAAATAGAATAGGGGACATGGGACATCCTTGTGTAGTACCTCTAGTGATTTGGATTGCTTTGGAAGTAAATGGACCTAATTTGACATATGCTAGATTATTTTCATAGATTTTCTTTATCATTGTTATAAAAATGGGGGGAAATCAAATAACCGTAAGACTTTAAATAAATAACCCCAATTTAAGGAGTCAAAGGCCTTTTGAATATCTAGACCTATTATCAATGATTCATGGTTTCCTCTATTAAGGTAATCTACCAGAGTTAATACTCTTTTAATATTATCCCGTGTATGCCTGTTATGTATGAAACCAGTTTGGTCTTCATTAATTATTTTAGATATGGGTATTTTCAATCTGTTGACCATAATTGACATAAATAGTTTGTAATCATTATTCAACAAAGAAATTGGTCTATATGAGTTGCAATGATTAGGGTCCTCATCCTCTTTTAATATAGGGGAAATTAGAGAATATCTCCAAGAAGGAGGAATATTTGCTAATGTTTGAACTTCAAGAAAGGTTTTATGTAGGAGAGAGATTATAGTAGAAGGGAACAATCTATACATTTAGATAATTAAGCCATCTATTCCAGGTGTTTTATTAGACTTACTTCCTTTAATCTCATCTATAATTTTCTTTTGAAAAGTAGTTTTTTGTAGATCTAACTTAAGTTCCTCAGGAATTCTTGTTATGTTGGGAACTATATTCTCTAACTTCTCACATACATTTACATTTATTTTATCTTTATGATGCTCTGCATTATGATAACTAAAAGCCTCCAGAATGTCCCCTATATCCTAGACTTTTTTCCTTTTCCCTTCTCCCTTCATAAAAAATACTATCAATGTTGTTAATTTTTAATTGTATCTTAACTTTCATAAATAGGTTATGAAGATTCTTAGGAGAGGTAGCATAAAAATTTAATTTCAGTTTTTCCATAGCTAAATTAGTTTTATGGGATAATATTTCATTGTTTTTATTTGTTTCTTCTATTTTCTTCTTATCTGTAGCAATTAAGTTTCTATTAGATTTAAGAGATAATATTTGATTTTGGAGTTGCTGTAACTCTGAGTGCCATTCTTTAATTTTATTTTTGTACTAGCTAATGGCTTTACCGTATAGATAGGCCTTAAGAGAATCCCAAACCATAATTGTGCTTGATTCAGGTTTATAATTAATCTCTAAGAAAAGCTGAAGTTCAGAAGTTATCCAAGATTTAAAGTCTTTATTTTTTGTGATATATCAAGGAATCTTTGAAGTAATAACTAATTGATTGAATTCCAAGAGTATTGTTAAGGAATTATGATCTGAAAAGGGACAAGGTTTTATTAAAAAAGCAAGATTTTAGAATAAAGATCTTGTGAGATATAAATTTTACCTATTCTGGTTTGGGTACCATGTCTATAGTCCTGGTGTGAGAATAGTAAAGAATTTTGTCTGAAAGCATTAAAGGTATCTTTTAATTTAAACATTTCTGTCCATTTTTTAACTGCTTGGCTGAGGACAATAGTCTAGGTGATTTCCTATTGGTAGTTTCTGTAATATTTGTGATACAATTGAAATCACCTCCTAGTATAATATTACCTTTAAAAGTTGTTGTAATAAAGTTAGCTAGTCCAACCCCCCATACCCGGGAACCAGTATAAATTAACCAGAATCCAAATTCTATTATTAAACTTAAGTATAACTAAGGCCATGAGTCCATCATTATTTACATGTTTGTAAATGATTTGGGTATTTAAGTAAGTCTTTTTCCATAGAATTGTTACTCCTCTGGTCTTATTTTTATAAGAAGATTGCGCAAGTATTGTGTATTCCTTAGGGTCCCACATAAATGTGTCATTTATTTTAAAGTGTGTCTCTTGGTGAAAAACTACTTGAGCCTCATTTAGTTTAAGATACCTTAGTAGGTTGGCTCTCTTATATGGGTTATTTAAGCCATTAGTATTTAAGGATATCAAAGTTAAATCCATATCAGAATTCTTTAAAGATAACAAATAATAAAGGAACTTGTATTAATAGAATCCTGTATAAACAATACTCTTCCTGAATAGACAATAGAATATCAATTGTTGTATTTCTATTTATCTCAATCCAAATAATTTTTCCATGAAAGATAAAAGTAAAACAATTGTGTCAGGCATTTCAAAACTAGAAAGACAGTTAAATAACAAAAAAAATAACATATTTCACTCTGATATAAACTTTAATACACCCTATACACGGAATGAGATACATTCCTAGTTTAGCAAACAAAACTAAATCTGCTAGACTACCTATCCCAATCATCAACCTTTGTTAGTTCGAGCCCATGAAAACAAAGTAAAAAATGGAGACTATATTTAGTAGTGATAAACAACTAATCAGATATTGATTCCAGTTAGATTTTAGAGATGAGTTACATACACTATTATTAGAAACATTAAACATTTCTACAGTAATTATTCACTAAGGAAGCAAGAGACATATTAGGATATATATAATTTGAATTTAGTGCTTAATAGGCATAGGAAACATTAGCTTTATTAACAATCTAAATGATTACCCAAAATACCTAAGCATGTCATCTGTATTAGTTCTAATAAAAACTTCAAAATGGCAGAACAAATCAAAGAATCATTTAGCATTTATGTTTACTTGCCCTCTGAATAAATCTTATCATGACAAACTCCCACTAAATAAAAACATCACGAGAATTGGGTGTTACCACATAATGAGTGTGTGTGTCATTTCCAAAACATGTTAACATAGATTTTTAGAAATATTCCATAAGACATATTTGCCCTTAATTAACTCCTAAACTTTTGGAATAGCAGATGTTTAAATAACTGACTAAAATCAGTAATAATTAACTGGCATCAGTTAAAATGACAAAAAATAGTAAAAACCATCATTTATATAAACCTTACTATGGATTTAGCAGGTCTTGAAGGTGAATGACTCAAAGACAAAATTAAGATAGAGATAGCTGTAAATATCTACCATATTAATAGGGTAATACTGAAACTCATAACTTGTTTGTTGTGTTATCACAAGTCATAGATATTACTGAGCTCTTTCCCTGTCATAAATTGCTAATATACTAAAAACATGACTTTATAATAACTGAAAACATGACATCTGAAATATATATAATATTTAGGATACAATAAGGAAATCAACATATTGAATGCAAAGTAATTATAGTTCAATCAAAATTATTCCTACATATATTTGTTAGGATTTAGTATGGTGTTTGAGTATCCTTACAGTTATTATCATTAGTCATAAGCATTTCCTGTAAATGTATAAGCCTATACTAAACACTTGCTAACTGCATAGGAAAGTTATTTATAAAGATCTATTTATAAAAAAAATATTCACTTAGAAATAGTGGCTATAATTAACTGTTTACAAGGAAAAATAACATTTCTGTGTATATTTGATCGCAAAATATAGTCACTATTATAAAAGGGAACCATGAGTATGTTTCCAGACAGTGCAGCTCATAATTCTTGTAAAAGAAGCCTACTATGCTATATTAACCAATCAGAGACGTGACATTCACAATTAGGCTTGCATATACACATTAGATGTAATGTAATCTGATCTGCATGCATAGAATACATGATGTCATGAGCTAAGTAAGAAAGCTTCACTTTAACATTAAACTCTACAGGAAACATAACTTGTAACCATTTAAAAACATTGTGCCATAAAACATACAAGCATATAACTGTCAGAGAGACCCAATTTATGCCAAAAGCTGGCAAATAGCTTTTTGTTCACACAGGGACCAATATATTAAAGAAACTAGTTAATATATACTAAATCATAGATATGCCCTGTTATCCCATGTATCCAAAACAGTTCTGATAAATTAATCTAAGCAGTGACTATGCCTATGTAATAACTCAGAAGAACATTTAGCAGGGCAAAGGGCTTTTTAATTTGAAATAAAGCATGTCATCTTAAGGTCATAAAAGCAAATACAGCTTACTGTTCAATTATATCACTCTCAGTTCTGATATTGAGTATTGTGTATGGAGTTGGTAAAGTTCTTTTTGTAAGTTGCTCAGAAGTGAATCGAGTTCTGGGAGCTTCCATTTTGGGTTAGTTTCACTAACATGTTTAGTCTATCAATAAGTTTCTTTTCCTTTTCTTTAAATATTTTTTGGTAAAAGATGGCTTTCTGAATCAAGATTCCCCTGATTATAGATTTGTTGGCCACCCATTGACTATCATAAGGTATATTTGTTTTATGTAAGTTTTCATAAAATTCATCATTTTTACTTCCTGTTACACATTTCCTTTGTGAAGAAGGTTCGAGTTTAAGGATAGTTTGATTTCGAAGGGGCAGGTTATATGGAGCTCAGCCAATTAGTCTTAATATTAATTCACAAGTGATATGAAAAGAATTTTGGTTCTATGGTATAATTAACTTCTTGGTTTAAAAAACAAATCAGATATTAAGAAAAAATCTATTCTGGACTAAGTCTTATGGCATTGCAAATAGAATGTACAGTTATTTGCATTTTTATTGTTATATCTAAAGCAGGACAGATCAAAGAGGTCAAAGTCTGAAATCAGCTGTTGCAGTGTGAAGGATGTTTGTATGTTATGTAAGGCAGCTTTCCCAGTCCTGTCTAAGATCGGGTCTATGATGGAATTTTAGTCTCCCCCTAATATAAATGAATATTCTGGAAATCTAAGTAGAATGTTGTAAATTTCTAATATAAAGTCTTGCTGACTGACACATGGGATGTAAATATTCAAAAATAATAGTGGTTTAGGAAGTGTACAGTTTAGTATTGTGCAGTAACACCATCTTCCTTCAGTATTGGATTCACTGGTATTTATCTGGTCTGTAAATGATTTCTTAATTAAAATCACCCCCCCTTTACTATTTGTATTTTACCTGAAGCTATTATTTTCTTTATCCAGTTCCTGTCCTTTTCTTTTTCCCAGGTTTCTGTCAACATGTGTGTTTCTTGGATGAATAATAAGTCTGCTTGAGATTTAAATGCTAGGTGTATAAAACGTTTTCTCATTTGTTTCTCCTGGATTCCCTTAATATTCCATGAGTCTATAGACCACATAGCTTGGGAGTTACAAAAAGTGTAATATTGGAAGTTTTATCTAAGTTAATAAACTGTGAATCGCCATATGAATTTAGCCATAGATACGTTTGAATCATTATATACGCAGCACCAAACCCTTTCAGAACTAACCCTGTGCATAACCACAAAACTACTTTGACTGAAAGAGTATAGAAGTTTAGCTTAGAGAAAGTTTTGCCTATTATTACATGTCTAAATCCATAAAACACTAACTCTGAGTAAGGTAATATTAATAAAATGGTATCAATTTAAAATCTAGTACATAGAAAACTAAGGTTCATAGGTTCATAGGTTCATACTAGACTAACTGCTCTAGCGAGCCATTTTAAGCCTAGCCAATTATCCCTTGTGAGACTCAAACCCTGTACCTTGTGTTTGTAAGGCAAACACCTTAACCATTAGGCCACCCTCCCAACCATTAATCCAAACACCCCATCTCTATTCTATGCTCCAGAAATAATTAAATAATGGCTAAAGCTTTTAAGTCTATTTTTGAAGAGGCACATTTGCTTGAAGCATACTCTAGCACTTAAGTTAACATTGCATGTAAGTTTAAAATATAGTATTACAAATAATAGGAGAGAAAAAAGAGAGCATCATTTACTGAAGTTAATTGCATCTACCCACATACAACAAAATATGAACAGACAGAATTATGCATTAAGTGTGGGGTATAGTAGGTTACCCCTTCACTCTTTTAAAACATAACTGGAGTTGTGCTTCACCTATAAAATAGGAACACATTATCATGTAATTTAAACATATAAGATGAGAATGGTTGTATTTGAGGAGGAAATCAACAACCAAGGTGTATTATAATTCCAAAACCAACAAGATCAATAAAATATTTATAGCCCGAAAGGATGTTATATTTAGAATAAAAAGGCTATGCTGATTAGTAAGCAGATGGATCTTATAATAGCTCAACAACCAAGTTAATTATTATTGAGGCAGCTGTTTTGAGAAAGAAGAAAAAAAGTTTTAAGCCACATTTATTTAATGATTACAAGTTCATCAAATAATTCCAATATGATCACTCCATATGGATACCAACTTTTAAATACAATTTGAAGAACAGATAAAATATTACAGACAAAATAAATAGAACAATAGTGTTTTATTTAAATTAACATTTGAACTTGTATCAAACTTTGAACTTGTGCAAACTGCAAAACTAAAATACAATTTTCTTTTATAAAAATAAAATTAACTGCTTCAGCCTTCTACAGCCAGAAAATAAATTAGCTGTATTTAAATGAAGAAAATCAGCAGATAGGTAGATTTACAGACTGAGTGTTTTTATTGGCAAATGCAATCAGTTCTTTCAAAGCAGAGAAGTGTAACAAGTAATTGAATTCAAATCTTCTTTTGGCTTTTCCCGGTTAAGGGTTGCCACAGCAGATCATCTGTCCTCTCATGATTGGCAGTAGAGTTTTATGGTGTGAAGTTGCCAGCCCGGCACCTAACCTTCCACAGAAGGCACACACTCACACCTAGGGCCAATTTACAGTGTCCAATCCACCTTTAGCATGTCTTTGGGATGAGGGAAGAAACTGGAGCACCCGGAGAAAACCCACATGACCACAGGGAGGACATGCAGACTCCACACAGAAGGCACCCCAGCCGAGGATTGAACCAGAGAACCTCTTGCTGTGAAGTGGCAATGCTAACCGCTGCACCACCACAGCCGCCCCAAATAATTGAATTCAAAACACTTTAATAATATATGGATTCATCTAACACTAGGAATACATTCAATATAATTTCTACAAAGATCACCATTATGAAACAATATTTTCTATGGAAAATATTTAAGCAATCTGTTGCAGAATTATCCATACAAAACATAACCTTTCAAACACTTTAATTTAGGCTCCTGAACTAACATTGCCTTTAGCTGTTTTTTAAAAATGAACAAAAATATAGAACACAGCACAACAGCAAACCAATAAAAAACAGATGGCAAAGACCAGTGCAAATCCAAATAGATTTTTGCTTGAACACAGGTGAGTGCTTTCACGATAAAATCACTTCTTCAGACCATAATGAAAATCAGCAGCATCTCAAATATTTAAAATCCAATCAATTAAATATCTACAAATAAAAAAACATTCAAGTACAATAGCCGTAAAAATTTAAAGGCACAGCTTTCTTTTAAGACAGAAACCATAAAAGGCTATTGCCATAAAAACACACATAGCAGTAAACTTATTTAAGAGGCTTTCTTTCTCTCAGAACTGGCTTAAGAGGTACTGATTCATTCAAACCTGCACCTCTATGTGCTGATAGTTTAAGAATCCATCTTAATTCTTTCCCTTCCGTGACATTAGTTATATCACCCAGCCTAAAACTTTCATAAATTACTTCTACTGCCATAAACTTAAACCAATGGTTAGTGCCTTTCTCTAGTATATGTTTAGCTAAGGCACTATAACTATGGACCTTATTAGCACAATAATAATGGTCTCTAATTTGTTCCTTTAGTCGCCTATTAGTTTTTCGACGATCTGAAGAAGGAGAAATCCGAAAGTGCTTATCGTATATTCATCAAAGGAAACTTATTACGTTGATTTTCCAGTATCCATCACGCTTACTTTGTTTCATCAACCATTAAAGGATATTTTAACAGTTGTTTTCTGTGGTGGTGTCACAGTATTTTACTTTATACACCTAGTGATATTGGAGTTAATGCCTAGTTTGGTGAGTTTATCAATAATTCTCAAGTGAGGAATGTTATCAAAGGTCTTAGCCAGATCGAGGTAGGCTGTATGCACTGCCTTACCTTCATCCACAGCCCTGATGACTGGCTCAAAGATGTCAACCAGGTTGAGCAGACATGATTTCCCTTGCGCAAATGCCAAACTGCGTGGGGTCCAGAGTTTGGAGATTTCCTTTATCTTTGTTAATCAGGTCCATGATGATGCACTCCATAGCTTTACATATCAGACTCATCAGGCTAATGGGGCGATAATTCCCAGGGTCTGTAGTCGCTCCCCCTTTATGAAGAGGGATGACTGTAGCAGTGCACCATTCAGTATGGACAAAGCCTGAGGTGAGTCTGTGACTGAACAGGGCACACAGATGTGGTGCCAGTTAGCTTTGTAGTTCATGTAGAACACAGCTAGGGATATTATCAGGTCCCATGGGAGCTGTATTCTTGGCCTTGGACAATGCAGCTTTAACCTGGGCTGCAGTAATTCTGGGTGCCAGGCATTCTTCCAGTATTGTGATTGGTCCTTTAGGAGGGAAGAGAGGGGTAAAGTTGGCACTGAATCTGACAGCGAGTATGTTGGCAATATCTGTTGGCTCAGTATAGGAGGTAACATTGTGCAGTAACTCAGAGCAAATCTGGGTATCGCTGTGGAAGTTCTTGATATAACTATAAAATACTTTGTGATTGTTTTTAGTGTCTACTGCAATTCTGCCTTCATAGCTGTCTTTAGAGGATTTGATGAGGGATCTCAACTTTTTGTTGAGGCTAATAAGGGAGTTTTTCCAGTCTTGGAACTTCACCTTTTTCTCAACAGTTTCTTCCTTCTCTTGTAGTGTTTATTACCACCAGATTGGTTTCCTTTTTTAGGAGGAGAACATTTTGTTTCTGTTGGGTATGCCTAGTTCCATGCATTTATGCACATGTTCACACAGTGCATTGGTGTATGATTCGGCAGTTATGCAGCTATTTTCCATTGGCATGGGTGCTGTGAAGTTAGCCACCTCTGTTTTTAGGAGTCCAAAGTCAGCTTTGGAGAAGGTTTTTCACGGTGGTTACCTTTGCGGGGGATGTGGGTGAGATGTGGATTTCCATGGTGATTAGTTTTTGGTCAGATCTGACCAGGGAGTTATTGACTATTGGTGGAGCAATGGTCTCTCATGTTAGCAATAACCCAGTCACGGATGTTGCTTCCCCTAGTGGGTGTCAGAATGAGCTGGTCCAGGGCATTGGAATTGATGAATTCCAGGAAGCATTGGCCAGTGACTTGGTGCTTGAGTAGTTTTCCCAGTTGATGGACGGGTAGCTGAAGTCTCCTAGTATGAGAGTGTTGGGTTGGACCTTGATAGATTCCAAGGTGCTTAGGAATGTGGAATGAGAGTCTAGGGACATGGTTGGGGACCTATAGCAGGCTATGACCTGGATTGCAGTCTTACCCAATGTTAGTTGTACCTCAGATGCATTATGCTGGGATACTAGTCTGGAGGTGTGCATATCCTTTATGAATATGGAGACATCACCACCTTTGGAGCTTCAGTCCATGTTTTGGGGCCGAAAGGTGTGGAATGAGTTATAGCCTGGTAGTGCAGGGGTATGTTTTGCCACTTCAAACCAGGTCTCTGTTACAGCACAAATGTTGCTGTTCTCCATTTTGAGGAGTGCTTTGAGTGAGTGCATCTTGAGAGTTAGACTTTCAGCATTGAGCAGCATGACTCTCAGATTGCATTTATTTAAAGCTGTTACAGTCATAATTTAGTCTTTGGAACACCGTCTAAAAAATACACTATAGGGGTGGCAAGAACCTTAGCCAGTACCCGGAAACCCAGGGATGACAGATGCTGGCCATTTCTGGCAAAACATCAATGTCTGTCAATCATGTCATCCCAAGCAGACAGATACTGGATCCCCTTAGAATGACACCAGAAACAGCCAATTGTTGAAGTCAATCATTTTTGGTTTGTACTGCGGTATCATTCTGGGTGATGGTAGGATACTGCTCAGGGCTAGTGTCATACCTGCCTGGGCCACATAATCTTAGAGCTCCACCATGTCTCTTTTCATGTAGTCCAGGGAGGTGCATCTCAGGTCATTCACATCCACATGGACAATACAGAGTCATACTTGTGCTTGTTGTGGAGTGACCTGAGTGTGTGTGTGTTATGTGTCGGATTCTGGCACCTGATAGACAGCTGACTGTTACCTTCTCCTTATTCAACCCAGTGAGTGGGAAATCTGTGTGCCTCACTATTGAGTCACCTATGATTAGTGTATTAGGCAAAGTGTTTAGCCGTAGGGGCTTAGGTTGAGGGGCACACTGTGGAGGTGAGCTATGTGTCCTGTGGCTTTTGCTTTTTTTATGCCTTACCTGGAGAAGCCAGGGAAAAAAAGATGTGCTGTGCCTGAATAAGTAGAGAAAACTTTAAACGGGGACCAGTCTGCAGCTCTTCACTGCTGCACTTAAATAAGTTAAATCAACAAACGGCTCGGCAGCTGTCTGCCTTTTTCGTGAAGCTGACATCATCGCACACACACACTGCATGTGATGATGTCAGGAAACAAATTTGTCAAAAAAAAAAAAAAAACCTTAAAAAAACTTAAAAAAAAAAAAAAAAACAGGGAAATTCTGAAATTAAAGGTGCCCCTCGGGAATTTGTGGCACCCCAATATTTTGCCCTCAAAACCAGTATTTACCGAGGAATTAGGTACAGTTGAGAGGCATGGTCACAAGTCTCATCAACTCTCCTTACCCCTAGTATCAAACTTCACAGTACTGCAGATGCTTTCTCCTCTCATATACCTACTCATTGCTAACTTCTCCCCATCAACATTAAAGAAATCAATGTTTATTCCAAATTCAGAATACAGCTTAAAAGCACTTCTTCATCCAAGCCAGATGCTCCTGCTTCAACACAGGACATATCACCTAACCGATCCCATTCTGAGACTCTCTTCATAGCTTCATAGGTGAGTTCTAGGCTAATAGCCTTGGAGCCAACACAAGCCTAGCCGAAGAATATTCCCAGTTGTCTTGTTGCCAGACATTAGTTCCTTGTGCCCCTATCAAGCAAGGCTGTTGAAGTGATCCCTGGGGTGAATTTCCTGTTAGCCATCCACTCGTCAAGATTTTTCTTGAAAAGGGCTAGTGAAGTTTTCTGCTTGATATGAATGAGGAGTTTATTCCAGAGTATGGGAAGTCTCTGGGTTAGGAACCTGTCCCTCTAGCAGATTCTGTTTATTGTGGTGATGAGGTTGAGGTCTTTGGAGTGTGTGGTGCGGAGGGATTGAAACTTTTTCAGATGAAGCATGTCTAGCAACACTGGGTCAGACATGGCTTTGTAGGTCAAGCAGAGATCGCCTCTAGGTAGGCGATATGAGATGGAGTATAGTTGGAGTTTTTACATCTGTCTGTGTAGAGCATGTATTTTAGTCCTAGGATCCTCTTTGTGAGGAATTTTTGTGGCCTCTCCAGTTGCTGTAGGAGTCTAGTGAGGTACATGCCAAATGGGGCATTGTACTCTGTAATGGGTCTAATGAGGGATGAATAGAGGGGGGTTATGACTTCTTTCTTCCTGGATGAGAAGCCTTTTGTAATGAGGTGTGCCACATAAAAGGACTTCCTGACTACTGTGGCAACATGGTTGTTGTAGGAGAAGTTGCTGTCTACTTGTGTTCCCAGATCTCTTATCACACTTTGGGAGTTGAGAGAGCTACCGTTGATGTGGTAGTCCATGGGCACCATGTTTTTCTCAAAGGGGATGATGATGCACTTTTTAGCATTGCACTTAAGAGCATGGTTTTGGCATCAGTTGTTGGTGTCTGTGAGGTCTTTTTGTAGGATGTCTACATCAACTTGAGAATCAATAATAGCTCCCAGTTTGCAGTCATCCTTGAATTTGGTTAACCAGAGTCCCCTGGTGTTGACCTGCACTTCAGAGAAGTAGATACCAAACAGGAGAGGACCCAGGACAGTTCCCTGTGGGACTCCACTTATAACTGCCTGGAAGTCAGACTTGGAGTCCACTACTTTCACTGCATGAGTTCTGTCCTTGAGCCAGTTGACAACCCATCTTATGATGTAGGGGTTAATGCCTAGGTCAGTGAGTCTGTCCATGAACCCTGAGTGGGGGATGGTGTTGAAGGCCTTGGCTAGATCGAGGTAGGCTGTATGGACTGCCTTGCCTTCTCTCAAGATTCACTGACAATTGGCACATTTTAGAAACTAATTTACATATTGTTCCTTACAGTCTGCTTGATTGTATATTGTACTGTGTTTCTTCAATGGAATGTATATACACAGTTTTTTCTATGTAATTAGTCTGAACTATTCTTTATTGATTACACTTCTATATATATCTTCTTCTTCTTTCGGCTTTTCCCGGTTAGGGGTTGCCACAGCGGATCACCTGCCTGCTCATGATTGGCAGTGTAGTTGTATGGTGTCGAGTTACCAGCCCGGCGCCCAACCTTCCACGGAAGGCACACACATGCACACACTCGCACCTAGGGCCAATTTGGAGTGTCCAATCCACCTACAGCATGTCTTTGGGATGTGGGAGGAAACCGGAGCACCCGGAGGAAACCCACGCGACCACAGGGAGGACATAGGTTCATAGGTTCATAGATTAGTACTAAGCTAACTGCCCATGCGAGCCAATTTAAGCTTAGCCAATTATCCCTTGGGAGACCCAAACCCTGCACCTTGTGTTTGTAAGGCAAACACCTTAACCATTAGGCCACCCTCCCAACCCAGATGCAGACTACGCACAGAAGGCACCCCAGCCGAGGATCGAACCAGAGAACCTCTTGCTGTGAGGCGATAATGCTAACCACTACACCACAGTGGCCACCCATTACACTTCTCTCTCTCTCTCTCTCTATATATATATATATATATATATATATATATATATATATATATTTTTTTTTTTTTTTTAATTAAATGTTTTGTATTTCACCCAGGACTGAAATCACTCAATACTGAACAGTGCACTTCCCTGGTAAACAAATATAAATAAATGTCTCCTCATAGATATAAGGCTTATCATTTCCACCACAGCTTTTGTACATCTGTAAGGAGTAATGTTGTACAGCACTTTTAGTGAAGTGTGCCCCCATCAGGAAAACTTTCTGCATACACTGCCAATAGAGCATACATAAAATAATAAGTGTTATGCTGATCAAGACCTCCCTGCACTGTGACTTTTACAACAACCTGTAAAAGATCAGGCATACCTGTCACCTGTAAAATAGTATTTTTCCTTAAGTTTCAAATTGGCTTACAAAATCTATACTGTGGAACTTTAATGTTGAACTGTTTAGCCACTTCCAGCTGAATGAGCCTTTTAATTGACTCACCTGATGTGACTACACCTGAATACAGCTGTAGCTTAAAAATTTTACCACGACTTTCATATGGAAGAACGACAAAGTGCAAAGTTAGTGAATATAAGCTTACATCCTAAAGAATAAGAAATGGAATTCCTTAGAAACAGCATTCAAGGTTTACCTAAGTTACACAAGTGTCTGCTCAAACCCCAATGAGGCCAATTGTAGCAGGGAGAAATTGGTGTATGGAGTCCATCTCCATTTCTATAGAAAAGAATCTTAGAACTTTGATAAATAAATCTATGTATATCTTGATACAGAACATTTTTAAGAGATTTATTTGAATATGCTAATGAAGGACGACACGGGCAATGCTTTTGTTACGTTAGATGTACTTTCATTATTCACAGTTATTCCAAATGAAATTGTAATTAAGAATGTTATGAAGTTATTAGAAGAAAGTGGGGAATATAATTGTGATAAGATGTGTTTACTACAAAGGTTATTGAAACTGGTCTTGGAAAATAATATTTTTACGTTCAGAGAAAAAATATTTTGGCAACGTAATGGAGTCGCAATGAGTACTTCCTGTGCGAATAGCTATGCCAATGCCGTAATGTCCAAATGGGAGATGGAATATATAATAGGGGGACCTTTCCATGAAATGATTATTTTTTATAGGTTTGTGGATGACCTCTTCCTATTATGGAAGGGGACAGCTGAACAATTGACAGAGTTTGTACTGTTCATTAATAGTTCTAGAGTTTCTTAAATTTACTATGAATTACTCCCAGGATGGAGTTAACTTCTTGGATGTATATGTAGGGAAGGACACTATAGGTAAAATAAGTACCAGGAATTTTAGAAACGAGTGTCATGCCAATAAATTCTTAAGGAGAGATAGCATGCACCCAAGCTATTTAGGAATGTTGCACAAAAGCAGTTCCTAAGGGTGTCTAGATTGAATGTTAAAAAATAAAATTATGAGAAACAAATGGAAATGGTAGGGACTGAGTTATTAGATAGAGGATATGATGAGAGAATGGTGCAAAAGAATGTAGAGGAGATTGGGAGAATAAGCAAAACAAGGGTGAAACCTTACTTTTCTAAGAAACCTGAACAGAATATGGAAAACGAAGGCAAAAACAAGTTAAGAATGTGCCTTAGTTACTCCAGGGATGTAAGGAAGTGCACTAATATTATTAATGAACATTGGAATATTCTAACTATAGACAATCAAATAAGAAAGTTTCTGGACTCAAAACCTCAATTTTCTTTAAAGAATAAGAAGTGTTTAAAAAGAAGATTATGCACGACTAGAGAACAAACACATAAGATGGGGGAAGTAGGGACCAAACCCTGTGGTAAATGTCAATTCTGCAGATATAAAACACAGTTTAAACATTTTGACACTGGAGAGATTTTTAAATTGAGAGTGAGTGCAAGTTGTGATACCCCTCATGTTGTGTATCTGGCTACTTGCCACATATGTAGTAATTTCTATATAGGCAAAACTGATCGATTACTCAAAGACAGAATTAGAGAACATGTATACCACATCAAGAAAAAAAGTAGCTTTAATGCTTTGGCAAAACACATAGTAAATACAAATGAACAACGTTTTTAATTTCATGGTAGTAGGCAGAACACATATGAATTTCAAGAGGGGGTGACGTTAAAGCTAGAACTGAAGAGATGGAAGCTAACTGGATTGTTAGATTAAGAGCCAGTGCAGGACATGGTCTTAATGATTATGTTCCTATGAGACCCATTTTAAATAAGAGACATTTACGTAGATAGGAAATATATATTTTTAGGTATATATATATATATATATATATATATATATATATATATATATATATATGTGTGTGTGTGTGTGTGTGTATATATATATAGTGTATATGTATATATATATATATATATATATATATATATATATATATATATATTAGCTAGATGTATTGCATACATTTTATAAATTATGTAAGTGTGTATTTTTGTGAGTATATGCTTTTAAATATTAAATAGTTTAAGTCATGTGATTTGAGTAACTGTTATATAAGGTGTAATTTATAAATGCTTGATATACACCTGAAGAAGCAAATAGTGAAAGCTCTTGTGTGCCATTAAAGTAGTGCTACTGTGGAACTTGGATCTCTGTTTTTATGTCTTGACATTCTTCAAATGCTGCAGAATTTTATTATCTCTTGAATTGAGAAGCTGGAGCCTTGACTTTGCAGTAGTTTTGAGTTTATCTGTGGACTTTTCGTATTTATATGCAAGGGCACCTGATTTCTATTGGGCTGTTTTTTCTTCATTTAATTCTTCTGTTCTCTTCCCGATATAACCAGGAAAATGGCTACAGAAATTGAGAACATAGAACTTGAATATTTGCCTGTTCTGAATGTAAAATGGACTGAATCTAATGTTAATTCTTTTATATCCAAGGTGACCGAGAATGAGAATCCATTATTTAATAACAGTTTGATTATGGATGGCAATGAACAGTTGAACATTGATTATTTAGCACTGAAAAGTGATTTATTCTCATTAGAAAAAGATTTATACAAACTGAAGCAAGTACAATATGAGAAGTTCCACCTGGAAGCTTGTGTGTCGGAAAATATTATACCCCGTGGACTTAGGCTGTTAAAAATGCCCACTCAAACAGATTGTGATTCGCTATTGTTAAGTGACCAGATCAACTTTTTTAATTAAACTGTGTACACTTCTCTCTCTCTCTCTCTCTCTATATATATATATATATATATATATATATATATATATATATTTTTATTTTTTTTTTTTTTTTTTAATTAAATGTTTTGTATTTCACCCAGGACTGAAATCACTCAATACTGAACAGTGCACTTCCCTGGTAAACAAATATAAATAAATGTCTCCTCATAGATATAAGGCTTATCATTTCCACCACAGCTTTTGTACATCTGTAAGGAGTAATGTTGTACAGCACTTTTAGTGAAGTGTGCCCCATCAGGAAAACTTTCTGCATACACTGCCAATAGAGCATACATAAAATAATAAGTGTTATGCTGATCAAGACCTCCTGCACTGTGACTTTTACAACAACCTGTAAAAGATCAGGCATACCTGTCACCTGTAAAATAGTATTTTTCCTTAAGTTTCAAATTGGCTTACAAAATCTATACTGTGGAACTTTAATGTTGAACTGTTTAGCCACTTCCAGCTGAATGAGCCTTTTAATTGACTCACCTGATGTGACTACACCTGAATACAGCTGTAGCTTAAAAATTTTACCACGACTTTCATATGGAAGAACGACAAAGTGCAAAGTTAGTGAATATAAGCTTACATCCTAAAGAATAAGAAATGGAATTCCTTAGAAACAGCATTCAAGGTTTACCTAAGTTACACAAGTGTCTGCTCAAACCCCCAATGAGGCCAATTGTAGCAGGGAGAAATTGGTGTATGGAGTCCATCTCCATTTCTATAGAAAAGAATCTTAGAACTTTGATAAATAAATCTATGTATATCTTGATACAGAACATTTTTTAAGAGATTTATTTGAATATGCTAATGAAGGACGTATTACGGGGCAATGCTTTTTTGTTACGTTAGATGTACTTTCATTATTCACAGTTATTCCAAATGAAATTGTAATTAAGAATGTTATGAAGTTATTAGAAGAAAGTGGGGAATATAATTGTGATAAGATGTGTTTACTACAAAGGTTATTGAAACTGGTCTTGGAAAATAATATTTTTACGTTCAGAGAAAAAATATTTTGGCAACGTAATGGAGTCGCAATGAGTACTTCCTGTGCGAATAGCTATGCCAATGCCGTAATGTCCAAATGGGAGATGGAATATATAATAGGGGGACCTTTCCATGAAATGATTATTTTTTATAGGTTTGTGGATGACCTCTTCCTATTATGGAAGGGGACAGCTGAACAATTGACAGAGTTTGTACTGTTCATTAATAGTTCTAGAGTTTCTTAAATTTACTATGAATTACTCCCAGGATGGAGTTAACTTCTTGGATGTATATGTAGGGAAGGACACTATAGGTAAAATAAGTACCAGGAATTTTAGAAACGAGTGTCATGCCAATAAATTCTTAAGGAGAGATAGCATGCACCCAAGCTATTTAGGAATGTTGCACAAAAGCAGTTCCTAAGGGTGTCTAGATTGAATGTTAAAAAATAAAATTATGAGAAACAAATGGAAATGGTAGGGACTGAGTTATTAGATAGAGGATATGATGAGAGAATGGTGCAAAAGAATGTAGAGGAGATTGGGAGAATAAGCAAAACAAGGGTGAAACCTTACTTTTCTAAGAAACCTGAACAGAATATGGAAAACGAAGGCAAAACAAGTTAAGAATGTGCCTTAGTTACTCCAGGGATGTAAGGAAGTGCACTAATATTATTAATGAACATTGGAATATTCTAACTATAGACAATCAAATAAGAAAGTTTCTGGACTCAAAACCTCAATTTTCTTTAAAGAATAAGAAGTGTTTAAAAAGAAGATTATGCACGACTAGAGAACAAACACATAAGATGGGGGAAGTAGGGACCAAACCCTGTGGTAAATGTCAATTCTGCAGATATAAAACACAGTTTAAACATTTTGACACTGGAGAGATTTTTAAATTGAGAGTGAGTGCAAGTTGTGATACCCTCATGTTGTGTATCTGGCTACTTGCCAAATATGTAGTAATTTCTATATAGGCAAAACTGATCGATTACTCAAAGACAGAATTAGAGAACATGTATACCACATCAAGAAAAAAAGTAGCTTTAATGCTTTGGCAAAACACATAGTAAATACAAATGAACAACGTTTTTAATTTCATGGTAGTAGGCAGAACACATATGAATTTCAAGAGGGGGTGACGTTAAAGCTAGAACTGAAGAGATGGAAGCTAACTGGATTGTTAGATTAAGAGCCAGTGCAGGACATGGTCTTAATGATTATGTTCCTATGAGACCCATTTTAAATAAGAGACATTTACGTAGATAGGAAATATATATTTTTAGGTATATATATATATATATATATATATATATATATATATATATATATGTGTGTGTGTGTGTGTGTGTGTATATATATATAGTGTATATATATATATATATATATATATATATATATATATATATATATATTAGCTAGATGTATTGCATACATTTTATAAATTATGTAAGTGTGTATTTTTGTGAGTATATGCTTTTAAATATTAAATAGTTTAAGTCATGTGATTTGAGTAACTGTTATATAAGGTGTAATTTATAAATGCTTGATATACACCTGAAGAAGCAAATAGTGAAAGCTCTTGTGTGCCATTAAAGTAGTGCTACTGTGGAACTTGGATCTCTGTTTTTATGTCTTGACATTCTTCAAATGCTGCAGAATTTTATTATCTCTTGAATTGAGAAGCTGGAGCCTTGACTTTGCAGTAGTTTTGAGTTTATCTGTGGACTTTTCGTATTTATATGCAAGGGCACCTGATTTCTATTGGGCTGTTTTTTCTTCATTTAATTCTTCCGTTCTCTTCCCGATATAACCAGGAAAATGGCTACAGAAATTGAGAACATAGAACTTGAATATTTGCTTGTTCTGAATGTAAAATGGACTGAATCTAATGTTAATTCTTTTATATCCAAGGTGACCGAGAATGAGAATCCATTATTTAATAACAGTTTGATTATGGATGGCAATGAACAGTTGAACATTGATTATTTAGCACTGAAAAGTGATTTATTCTCATTAGAAAAAGATTTATACAAACTGAAGCAAGTACAATATGAGAAGTTCCACCTGGAAGCTTGTGTGTCGGAAAATATTATACCCCGTGGACTTAGGCTGTTAAAAATGCCCACTCAAACAGATTGTGATTCGCTATTGTTAAGTGAATGGCAACAACTTAACATTAAAACTAGCTTGGGGTATGTGAAACTATTAATTTCTGCAGCAGGAAGGGAAGAAAGTACTGTTCTTGACATAATCAAGAAAAAATATCTTGACCTTTGTAAAAATTACGGCTCAGGTGCCTTACTGAAACCATTGACAGACACTGTGGATAATGTAATGCTATATGCCGGAAGGTTGCTGCAGATTAAATTAAGGAAACTTCAACGAGATCGTAAAGATTTCTCTTTGGGTAATATCTTCACTTGGCCCCGTGATTTTAATGAGAATGAAAGCCTTTCTTCATATATTCAAAATGCAGAACCTGAAGCTTCAACTAATGACATTGTTCCAGTAGAGGTACAAGCCAATCCAGAAGTGCGAGTAAACCAGCAGGAAGGAGAGGGGTGTACACCTGATGTGGAGAACACGAACGCTAACACACCAACGACATTAGCGATGGGAGCTAGAAGGAAGACGTTCACTACAATGGCAGAAGTGCATCGGGAAGCCGAGAATTAAACATCTTTACTGAATAAAAAAGACAATTTTGAAAGTTTATCTTTTTAAAGAGGCCCAGGCCCATTGAATTTAAATTTCTCCCTGCCAACAAGAGAAATGTCGTTGAGCAGAGGGGGAAGGGGACAACAGAGAAGACAGCAGAGAGGGAGAAGCACGACAAGGAACAAGAGGAAATTTGAGGAGGGACCGATGAGTCCGTTTACTATCAAAAAGCCTTCCAAAATGTAAGACTTTAGTAGTGAACTTGTCTACACATAATTTATCAGCTTTTGAAATGGATGTTTTAGAGAGAGGGATCTCATTTATACCAACAATGGACATGGACATTACTGAAATTGTTTTTGACTTGAAAATGTTTACTCATAATTTAACATTAAAAACAATGTACAATGATAATAAGGCAACTCAGGACTTTTGTTTTAAGAAACCTAGTCTGTTCATACCTAAACGGAGTTCCTTAATTAATGCATTTGAATAGATTTGCATAGCAGACATCTATAAAGTTTACTATGAACAAAAAAGTAATAGAGGCAGCAGCAAATGGCACAATTTAAGCAGGGATGAATTTAAAGCTTTACAGAATTTACAAAATTATACCTCCTTAGTGATAAGGCCAGCTGACAAAGGAGGACAAATTGTTGTCATGAATAGAAATGATTATGACAATATTATGTTTGAATTATTGAATGATACTGAATTGAATCAATTAATTACACCTATGCACGTAAAGAAAATGATTTTATTGGTTCAGAATGAAATCAGAAATATAGAGGAACAGTGTCTCATAGATGAAAATTTGTTAAGATATTTCTTGACACTCAACCCTACCATTCCCAGCATTCAAGGTTTACCTAAGTTACACAAACAAACTGGATTGTTAGATTAAGAGCCAGTGCAGGACATGGTCTTAATGATTATGTTCCTATGAGACCCATTTTAAATAAGAGACCTTTACGTAGATAGGAAATATATATTTTTAGCTAGATATATATATATATATATATATATATATATATATATATTTAGCTAGATGTATTGCATACATTTTATAAATTATGTAAGTGTGTATTTTTGAGAGTATATGCTTTTAAATATTAAATAGTTTAAGTCATGTGATTTGAGTAACTGTTATATAAGGTGTAATTTATAAATGCTTGATATACACCTGAAGAAGCAAATAGTGAAAGCTCTTGTGTGCCATTAAAGTAGTGCTACTGTGGAACTTGGATCTTTGTTTTTATGTCTTGACATTCTTCAAATGCTGCAGAATTTTATTATCTCTTGAATTGAGAAGCTGGAGCCTTGTCTTTGCAGTAGTTTTGAGTTTATCTTTATAAAAGAATATGTGTTATGCTGATCAAGACCTCCCTGCACTGTGACTTTTACAACAACCTGTAAAAGATCAGGCACACCTGTCACCTGTAAAACAGTATTTTTCCTTAAGTTTCAAATTGGCTTACAAAATCTATACTGTGGAACTTTAATGTTGAACTGTTTAGCCACTTCCAGCTGAATGAGCCTTTTAATTGACTCACCTGACGTGACTACACCTGAATACATCTGTAGCTTAAAAATTTTACCATGACTTTCATATGGAAGAACGACAAAGTGCAAAGTTAGTGAATATAAGCTTACATCCTAAAGAAGAAGAAACGTAGTTCCTTAGAAACACAATTATTACAGCTGGGATTGCAGTTTGTTAAACTGCCATTCAGTGATGTGGTTGTTGGTAGTGGGTAGGATTTATATCATGTTTTTTCAATCCTTTAAGTTTGGTAGTTGTACTAAGGAGGCACTAGATCATGAATGTTACTGAATTACTCTTTCTACACATTGTGGACCTAAGCATGCTTGATCTTGTGCACTCACATAAGCACCTCAGAGTGCATTCAACATGGAGAAGTGAATGACTCTAACAGGGACGTCTTATAACATAAGTTACATCTGTAGCCAGTTGAGGCACTAAAGAACAAACCTGCACTCATAGGCAGGCATGCCTCATGGAGTACACCCATTTAATGCTATGTTGACACCTTTATACCACAATAACACAACATTTTCCATTCTTCATTCTAGACATCCTGCTACACCTTGAGCTACTAAGATGCCCTGTGTTGCTGGACATATGCTAAAAAAATCAATGGGCATGACCCAAAGAGACTAGCCATAGTTCTGTGGAATGAGACCAACTGAATGGCCTTTGTATCACAACAAGTCAAAATCTTCCTGTTTGTTGTATAAGGACCACTGAGAGTACCCGCATGGGGACTTCTATGAGGGAACCTAGTATAAAGTGGATTTCTGGCTGTGTCGTGCTAGATCAGTGTTGGATGCCCCTGGCATACTCCAGTCTGGTGTAGGCATCACTATTTATTTATTTGCATTTGTTTACTGGGATAGTCCACTGGGTCATGAAGAGCCCATTTTCAGTGGAGGCCTAGGGAGAAAAGCTCCACAAACCGCAAGTAAATATAAAAAGTGTAAACAATTAGATAAGATTATACATAGTGATAACAATAACAAACAAGTAAACTCATTAGAGTAGTGGATAAATTGATGAATTAACATTTTTACAAAATTCACAAGTATTCAGCATCTGGCAATTAACACAACAAGGAGTATGTAACTTTGTACAATTGTTACTAGCTAATAATACAGAAAGAATTGGTAATGAAGCTTTTGAGTAGGGTAGTGGGGAAAACAGGATAAGTAATTAGCAGTGTTACCTATAGATGTAAAAGAAATGAGAGGAATATAGAGTGTAAGAATAAGAGAGGAGCTATGGAAGTGGGGGTGGTCAGAAATTAAAAGTTGAGGGTAAGGTACAAGTGCATCTGCATATGGAGGAGAATTAAGTATGTAATGAAATTTTAAAGGCTGTAAGGTTTGGGTTTGATATAAGTGATAGGGGAAAAGAATTCCAGATTTTGGCTACTGAGTGGGAGTATAGAAGTTCGCCTGCAGGTAGTTTGGGTATGTGTAGCTATAAGAGATGTTGATTTTCAGATCTAAGGGATCTGTTGGGTAGGTAGTGACTGAAAAGTGTGGAGACGATGAGAGGGCAGGACATACAGAAGGCCTGTTTACTAGTTTGTGAGACGTTATTGGCTTGTACCTGCCTTCACCCAACCTAATCAAAGAGGGTTCTCTCTCTGGTTCCCAAGCTCTACAGGTGTCCAACCTTTTGGCTTGCTGGGGCCGCATTGAGTGAACAGAAATGGTCTTGGGGCCGCATATAAAATATATCATATAGTTAATTCTTTTGTTGCTCCGGAAGACCACAGTCAACCTCCTGGCTGTACTGTAGGTGCATTTGAACAATGAATAAACATAATAAATGCCTATTATACAATGCCTCCTCTAAAACGTGCATGCTGATTGGCCAGCCCAACCAGCGTGCCCATTGTAAATCTGATATATACTAATGGAAAAAGGTCGCCTGGACTTTTCCGTTAGTATAATCTCGCTATGTTAAAAGAGTTTAACATAGCGACACAAAATTAAAAAGCACGAATCTCTCGCTGTTTTTAAAGCTGTCTCGCTATGTTAAACTCCTTTAACATAGCGACACAGTGTGTAAAGCAAAGGAGATCTTGCGATCTCCGTTTCCGAGACGCTTTTTCTTATTCTGAAATTGTTAAATGAGTTTAACATAGCGAGAGAGCTTAAAATAAGCAGCGGAGATCTCCGTTGCTTATTTCAACTGTCGCTATGTTAAAGCAACGGAGATCTTGCGTTCTCCGTTGCTTTCCAACTCTGATGTACTGCGAGGCATCGCGGTACATCAGAACGAACACCAGACAGCTGCGGAAGGGCAGCAAAGAGGCGTATACAATGCCATTATTTAAGAAAAGTAATTGTTTCTTTTCTTAAATTATGTCATTGTATAATAGCAATAACCCACTTCTGGGTGTGGGTGCTGATTTACCCGCGGTTGTCTTTGCTTGGTCCCTCGGCCGCCTCGGGACCAAACCACGCCAACCGTGGGTAAATCCAGCATTACCCACACCCAGGCGTGGGTTATTGCTATATTATTTGCCTTAAAATTCTAATTCTCATTCTAATTCTCTAATCTAACAGTTAATTCTAACATCCTAGTTTAATATATATATATATATATATATATATATATATATATATATATATATATATATATATTTTACAAATAAACAGATATTCACTACAGCACTAGCATTTCTCACTGGGAAAACCATTCCAGCAGTCCAACTACGTAAAATGTAAACATCAGCAGTCCTACAATACTATAATCCACAAAAACAACCCAACAAATTTGCAATAAAGTAAAGAATTCACATTACTGACTTAATAAAACAATTCTGAATAAGCTACAAGAGGGTCTCACCCAAACAAATAACTTGTGCCAGAAATATGGCCTCAAGCTAAATTCCAAACAATGCATCATCATCCCCTTTGAGGAGAGTGATGTCCCCACAAATTATCACATTACTAATAATGTTGTAAGCATGCAATAAGTCGTATGGTACTTGGGCACCCAGGTTGATAGAAACCTGACTTTTGACCACCACGTTGTCTCCGTTGTAAGGAAAGCTTTTTACATGGCCCAATTCATTAGTAAGGGTATCTCATCCAGGGACAAGGAGGTCATAACATCCCTGTATTCTTCCTTTACAAGAGCCATTATTGAGTGCAATGCCCCTTTTGACATGTGTCTCAGCAAAACACCCTGCCAAAAGAAAGACTACAACCATTTCTGACAAAAAAGGTCAAAGGACTAAGTTCACTTAGTTATCTAAACAGACTAAAAAGCTTTTTGCTTTCCTCTGTCTCTCACTGGCCCCTATAAATTTCACCATTGGCTTGCTTTCCAGGCTAAGAAGGATCCTGCCTTAAGAGACTTCCTCTACCTCAGAAATACTGGTTATACTTAAAACGCTCACTACAAACACCACAGCCTTCACTGCAACATAAACAAGCCACTTTTTATGGACAGGTTCTGGACACAAAAACCTTCAACTTCTGTAAAAAGCTCCTCTCATTATCAAACAATGTAGTTCAGCAACATAATGGCTGGATGGATAGCCATAAATGTAGTCCTTGGGTAAGTAGCATAGACTTCATCAAACCAGATGGAAAATCCACATACTAACCTTTCCCAGCTGGATGGCTAAGATCTAATATTGGTTACTCAAGTCTAGTTGCCCAAGAAGAGGGGCATGTTGAACTAATTCCATTTGCAAAATTATATTTAGTATGCATATTAAATCTCTCTCTCTTACACACATACACACACACACACACACACACACACACACACACACACACACACACACACACACACACACACAAAAGCCCCTACTTGTAAAATAGGCAACCTCAGTAATCACATGACACCCACTCACTGAATTAAATTGTCTGGAAGTCAAACTATCTGAAAAAAAAATCATAATAGAGATGGATTCATCCATGTAATTTCCCACCACCAAAAGGACGATCAATAAATTAACAAACAACTGCTCGGCAAAAAGTAAATCAATAAGAAAACCATAAACTATAATGCTACATACTGGTGTAAACGGGTGTAGGTTAGAAGATTGACAGCTGGGATAACCGACAATGCATGAGCGGGCGCCAGATGATCGACACTCGGAAGACCGACGCTACGGATGAAAACTCCGACGCCAGGGATAGTGAGTTTGAAAGAAGGCTGTGTGAGTATGCGGTGGTGGTGACGTTAGGGTGCAACTAAGGTAAGTGTGGATAGTGACAGTCTGTGGGGATAGGGGTGGGATAAGTGAGTTAGGGTTAGGGCTGATTGGGTAACTGTATTAAATTTTTTAGAGGTGGTTGAGTTAGGGTTAAGTGAGTTAGGTGTGCGGTAGTGGCAGTTTTGGGAAGGGTTAAGTGAGTTAGGGTTAGGCGGGTTATGTAAGTGTGCGGTAGTGGTATTTTTGGGTTAGGGGTGGGTTAAGTGAGTTAGGGTTAGGGTTAGCTGAGTGTGCGATAGTGACGGACCTTAGGGTAAGGGTTTGGGTTAGGGTTGGGCGTAGTGTGTGTGAGGTTTAGTGTGGGTTTGTGAGGATTTTGGTGTGCTTGTGTTCTGTGTGGTTTTGGATAAGGGGATGTGTTTTGTTAGTTGATTGTTGTTATTGTGGTGTGTGC